>NC_139995.1:5499777-5664846 GCF_964263955.1 Coregonus lavaretus
CCCCAGTTCACCTTAGCTGACGACGCTTCCTCGTACACCTTCAGACTAGTCTCTAGTGCCTGCATATCCTGCACATCCCTGACCATCACAGAAACGTAATCTGCATACGCCGACACTGCTATGCCTGTCAACACACCCATGCCTGTCCAGCACACTCCCTGCATTCTCCCAAAAAAGGCTCAATGGCTAGTGTATAAAACTGCCCCGATAGAGGGCATCCTTGTCTAATGCCCCGCCTCACCCAGACTGGCCTACTGAGCCCCCCTCCCACCTTAACCATACATGACGCCCCAGCATACAACATCTTCACACAGGCCAAAAAACTTTCCCCAAACCGAAACGCAGACATCACATTAAACAGATACTGATGGTCCAAAAAGCCTTCTTTTGATCTAAAGAGACCAGTCCAAAGTTCACATTAGAACCTCTTGACAAGTCCAACATGTCCCTGATTAAGAACAAGTTGTCCGTGATTGAGCATCCCGGTACACAATATGTCTGGTCCTTGTGTACTATAGAGTCCAGCTGGGACTTCAGTCTGTTAGCGAGGACCATGGCAAATATCTTGTAGTCCGCACACAGCAATGCCACAGGCTTCCAGTTCTTAAGTCCCATTTTTTGGGCAGGAGAGTCAGAGTTGCCCGACGGCAGCTCTTCGGCAACTCTCCTACCCCGACGCACTCACGCAACACGCAAAATAAAAAACTGACCAGGTCCCTACGTAATTCAGCTAAATTAGCCTGGTGGCCTACATTGACTTGCCCCACCAGCTCTACCTCCAATAACTGATACTACGCTCAAGTTCCCCCAATACTCTCCTAGCCTCTGAGGATGAGAGAGCTGCATACTGTTGACAGAAAAGCCGAATTTGGACTTTTCCCACATCCCACCAATGACTCAGAGACTCATACTCCTCTCTTCGCTGCCCCCACCTTTCCCAAAAAGTCTGGAAACCTGAGCAAAAAATGGCATCTTGTAAGAGCTTTACATGAAACTTCCAATAGGATGCCTGCCAAACATCCACTAGGTCAAACTGATTAATGATGTCCCTTAACACCCCTACTGAGCTTGAATGAGGCTCCTCCCCATTTCTGTATTTCGTAAAATCCATCGTACAGTTCCAGTCCCCGCTGACTACCAGCGTCTCCTCAAGCGCTACCTGTGAGAGTTCCTGTCTAAGACACCCAAACAGACGCCCCCTCTCTCTCCCTGTGTTAGGCGCATACACATTTATAAGGACAAAACCCCTGTTGTTAATTTCTGCTTTTACTACAAGCAGTCTACCCCTACACACCTCCTTTGAGGAGCACATTTTTACGACCAGACCCGGTGCAAAAACGACTGCCACCCCTGCACTAACATTTGTTCCATGGCTCAGCACACTTGCCCCTTTCCACCAGAGCCCCCAATCAACTTCATTCACCACATCACTATGCGCTCCTGCAGAAACAACACCTGTACTTTTTTTGTTTTAAATATTCACCCAACAGACTCCTCTTTCCCGCATCTCTGGCGCCATTTATATTAAGCAAGCCTACCCGAAGAGTCTCCATAAGAAGTGGGAGAAAAGCCAGCAAAGAAAGAGACCAATAGCAAAGCTCAAAAAGCCCCAGTGCCAGAAAAAAACTATTCATCTAAACAGCATCTGAAGGTAGACCCTTATGTACGGTTGTGACCCACTTCCTCAACCTGAAACGTTTCCTGGGTGAGAGGAAACCATTGTCAAAGTCGCGTCAATTCAAATCTGGTATCAGGAACAAAAGAGGTCAACACGACTTCTAAGGTATACTAGTTATTTTAATTAATGCAACAACCTTCAATGGTAAATATGATGTTTCGTATATACGGGCTCTCTGATATGCCTCGCAGGACATTCCAGACAACTAATTCCTTGTTCCAGAAAACAATACCCAAATACACTGACAGAGAAAGTTTCCCACTTCTCTGCTGGCCAATTAGAGTAAAGACTTGAGTGGTTTAAACTTTCTCAGCCAATCCGTTGATGCAGGGGGTTGGTCTCATCTCTTCGGCGCCATTTGTTACACACTCCAAGCAGGCACAAGATTATCATAACAACCTATCATAGTGAGAAGAGCCAGCTCCCTTAGACATCATTCCCATGTCAAAGGAAGACTCATAAATCACAATGAACTATTATAGTCTAGCATTTGAAGACACAATCCTTATCTTCTCTTCACATCAATCACAGCCTTGCCAGGTGTCACAGCCTACATTAGCCCAGTCAAGAATGCATTATTTCTAAGTTAGTCATCCCATCAGTTTAGGAGAATAATAAATCCCTAATAGTCCCCCTTTTCACACCTCATAAGGTGTGATTCAAAAAATAAGAAAACACAGATTGTCATTCATTATAATACAATACAAACAAAAAATCACACTTTTATTAATAGGCCATAATGTTACTAAAAAAAGTCAAACCCTCAGTCCATCTACACCCCACTTGCAAATTGTTACCAGTCACCAAGGAACTTCAAACCATCACATAAGAAAAGACAAACATTCACATGGTTAACTTGATTAATAAAGCATAAAACACAGGATTAATAGAACACAAAACATAAGACTATTAAAACATAAAACACAAACAGAGAAGTATATTTTGGCCCCCTTTAGACACCCTCTAGTGTCACTCCACCAAGCCTGGTAGGTCATATCCTCCATTCCTAGGTTGGAGTCCAGGATTGGGCCTTATCTCACCATCTGTGGGAAATCACCTTCTCCATCTCCTTTCTCACCAAACCTCAGACACAGGAAATAAGACAACATCCACAAAGAACAAGTATACCCATATAAGCTATAACTTCACCCAGAATAGTTACAACAATAGTTTTCCATTTATCAAATATGTTATCAAACCAACCGTTTATGGAGCTATCAATACCAGAGTTCTCAGCCAGTTTGTTTGTCAGTGTAGTTACTCCCATGAAGCTCTTTTGTCACTGACCCGTCCGGTGCTATATTGTTTGAGGATGAAAATACAGCACATAGATCCAAACAGAACACAAACTCCGCCCCTCTCAGCCAAAAGCATATCTAACGCTATTCTATTCTGCTTTGTCATTAAGATAGTTGCCGCTGTCTGCTCATCTAATCCCTTTATTGCATCACAAGTGTGGTTTATAAATCTTTGCTGGTTATAGTAAATATAATTTATCCAATCTAAGTTTTTATTAATTGTTGACCAACAAAAAATACTTGATTCAAACTCAACTGCGGTCTGATTCCTAGCTTTGAATTGTTCTGGAACCTCTCGAGGTACTCCTATCCCATCACAGGATCCTTTCATCAAAGGATCCCAGGAGGAGGTCCTACTTTCTATTTGACAACTCACCAGTCTCTGACACATTTGATTGTTTACATCTGTAGTTGAGTTCACAATCAGTTATCACCACACAACCATCAGATGTCAGCACGGGCCTGGCTTTAGTTCCTACAATCCTCTGGCTGCAACAAAAAGGAAATATTAGTCATGTTTTCTTTCAGTTGTGATATTCTCTGTGTAGGCGCAGAGCTAAGATGCCCTACTCTGTATCCTATCTTACTAGTCCTAGAGTAACAATTAGAATCCCCTGAGACTTCAAACGTAGGCAACCTAGGTCGGAATGACTTTGTTATCGGGGATACTGATAGTTCAAGTTACTACAAGACTCTTTCACCACATTCCCAGGTGGTTTGCATGGGGATAAACCTGTTTTTGCGTACTTCAGACTTTCAGACAGTACCTACCCTTCTATGGGTCGCACTGCCATTTCTGGTAATTCCCTACCCTCACAACACTACACCTGTCCCCAAACTGTGTATGGAGATTTACATATCCCCCACGCTCTCGATATGAGCAACTACATAGTCCCAGGATGTACACGGCGACACACATATAGTGATGTCCTCCCCTAAAGTCCCTAATCTTCCCCTTTCCCTACGTCTAGCTGTCTCCTATGCCTTCATAGACTATGCTCAGGTATCATTTTATCAACTTGTTTTAGGTTAACTACTACTTTCGGCTGATCAGAAGGGTTTGAGTGTGTTAGGAACATGGCCCCCACAATCAGACAGCTACCTACCGTCAGGAGACCTGTGAATCCCCACCCTTGCCCTGAGAACATGTCAGACGCCAACCCATTACTTTACCTTCTACCAAACTCACACAGGGATGATCAGACAGGGTAAGGGAATCTTCGTTAAGGAGGCAACCCCCGAACCATAGTGGTGATCGGATCTTTCTCCTAACTCTGTGTTTGTTCATCAGGTGTAACTGGGTTTACCTTTTTGCAGTGTGTGACATGCACCCAGATTGATCTAATAGGACTTGATAGGGCCCTTCCCAACAGGCCTGCTTCCAGTTGTTCTTCTTTTTAGGGACTGGATCCACACCCAGTCTCCTGGTGTGATAGAGTGGGTCACCTTCTCCTTTAGTTCACCTGTGGGGCACAAAACCTCTGACATACGGGTGTGGTTAATAAACTATCTTCACACATACATGTTGAGCTCTCAATTTCTATTGTTGTTTTTTCTTTTTATTTAATCCTATCATTCCCCCTTTTTGACACATGATTTGCCCATGTGTCAATATTACCACCTTTCTAAACCATTTCTTATGTAATTTATCATCCTATTGCCATGCCTTTCATTTTTTAGATTATCTTTTGCTCCTTTATTGCTCCTCCCACTTCCTTTGTCTTTTATGGAAGCTAAATTCAACTTTCATCCAGTTCAGAATCAATTAGTAATCCAATCAATCAATCTCTTATCTTATAAAAACACTCATGTTTAGTTCAAACTCTGTTCTACCCAGGCTCTCCCGGGCTTGACCTGAAGACTAATTGTTGGACATGACAAGTCTATTTTTTAAGTCACCTAAGTTTTCTGTCTAGCAACAAAGAATAAAATATCTATGTTCATGATTAACCCAGTTATATCTAATAGCCCACCAAAAAACCTCATCATCTTTAAATCACTACCAATGTCATATCCCTCGTTACTCTCTACCATTTGGATAACATCCCTGATGTATGTATGTCTCCTTAGAGTTCCAAATTACTTTACCATGGGCTACCATTGCCTTCCCATAGCTAAGATCACTTAATTTACCCGTATGCAGTACATAATGGAGTACGCAAACTTTACAGCACTTTATCATTACCAATAAGCTCATCATTTGTTTTTTGTTTTAACGGTTTTGGCGCTCCAAATATAGCAGTTTTCCTGGATGAGTTTAACATTCTCCCCTCCTGTGTTATAGTGTGTCCTAGGTAAATGACCTCGATCTACCAAAGTTTAAGTTTCTTTCTGCTCACTTTGTGTCCCTGTTCTTCCAGGAAGGTTAACAATTGGATTGTATCCCTCTTACATCCCTCCTGAGTGGGATTAGCCAATAGAATATAATCTACATAAACTAACATTTGTTTCCTTCCCTAGGTTCAAACTTTCCCAAATGTTTAGTTATAGCCTGGGCTTAGATTGTAAGACTTTCTGAAACTAACTGTAAGTCCATGACCATCCTCCAGTCGGCGCTAGGTGCCTCCTTTCTAACAGGAAATAATGGAGAGTTGCATTGTACCACATCTCCAGGAATTATCACCCCTCCCTTAAGTAAATGCTCAAATGTAGGTGTTATCCCTTTTATTGCTTCTGGTTTCATAGTATCATTTTTGGTATGGTCTATTATTGAATCGAGGAATCACTTTTACTGGAGCTACCCCCTTTATTAGTCCTACATTTGTTGTCCTTGTGACCATAATTTGAACAGAATTGCTGCTAACTCAGCCTCCTGTTCCTGAGTTAAGAAAATCTCTTCCTGTCATCCGTTAAAACTTATCTCCAGATGGACACTGGGCTGGGTTTTTGCTCTCCCATTCAACTTTATTCTATATCTCCCAGTGGAGTGGCCATACTGATCCCCATTTGGTGTATTCTGCCAGTCAGTAATGTTCTTCCCTTGTTTTATATATTTACCTAGTGATAAACATTCCTCTGAATGTTCTTTCACTAGGACAACATGGGGGCTCCACCTTTCTCTGTACAGCCTCTGGCTCTGTGAACCCATTTTAACCCAATTTGAAAAAACAACAATCACAAATAGCCAGGCCTCACTCAATTTGATAGCTCACTTTTATGACCTAAATTCTGCCTAACTGAGATGAGCTAATCTCTTTCTCCTAGTTATATTCTAAAGATGGTAGTACACACAAAACATGATAGATATTCCCAGTCTTAACCCATTAATAATTGTTTGTATCATTCTAATTCCTCCTAACTAATCCATTAAACCACTCAAAATTCCTCGAGTATACTATGATTATTTAATTGATTACCCTAACTTTGCTACATGTGATCTCACCTCAAATGATCCATTTATCAATTATTTATTCAACCCCCTAGGAAAACCTGTCTTCCCTTCCATTGTTCCTGTCCTCCCTGTATATGTCATATTTGAGTTTTTAGCCAATACAATCACAGTTACATCAAATGTTCCCTCATTTAATGGTATTTTCTTCCTAATATAACTTCCCTAAATGAGATTAAATCCCCTGTCTTCCTCTACTATCCTTATATCATTACTGGATCAATGATAATAACCGTAACAACTATCAACAACAATTGTAATAACTAATTCACATTAAATTGTGTCTTTTTTCTGATTATGCTACAATTGTAGCCTATTTTATCACCCCAGTCCAAAATATAAGTTTATGTAACAAATCCATAACCCACTACAGGCTGGCGCCATTCCCCAGCACAACAGCCAATGCATACTTTCATCCTAACCAAAATAAATTATTGTTTCAAAATGGTCCATCTATCTTGTATTTCCCCGCTAACCCATTTCAGTTCGCTATTCAATGTATTTAACTGTTCTCTCTGATTATGCCCTAATTAATAAAACAAATACTTGCTATCGTTGGTCAGCATACGCTTAATGACATTCTTATCATCTGAACTATACTAGCTCTCACCCTCCCCTTGCTCCTTCGGGGAGAGCGCATGGTAACCTTATTACATATTTTCATAGACTTTTCTAGAATAGTTCTATTTAAGCTATCTAATTCAATCTTTCACATTCCACATAGTAATCTAGGTATATAGCCCCACTGCGAAAGCTTTGTCTACTGTCCCTACCTGTGTTCGAACCAGGGATATCGCCAGTCACTCCACACCATCTGTGATGCTCTCAAAGTAACTACTCCCAGTTCATAGAGCAAGTGACGTCACCAAATGAAAATCGCAGTAGCTTTCACCTCAGCAAAAAACTCTCTCTCTCTTTGATTCCCTATTGTATAATTTAGTTTTTCTATTTACCCCCTAAACACGCTCGCTACAAATACTCCATTCAACATTACCAAACCAAATACTCCATCGTACCCATTCAATCAACACATCAGCCGTGGATTTTACACTCATAAATGCAGATTGTTACTCCATGCCTTGAAATGATAAATATATTTCCACTAATAGTACCATTAATGATCTCATCTTACCCTCTGACACAAAATGAAGTTCCCTCACTGTACTATATTAGCTCTACCATGATAATTAGTTCGATTTAACCCTCTATTTGCTTTGTACTATATTATACATTACGTCTAAAACAACATTACTTATGGTCAGTTTATTCCGCCATCATATTATCCAACAACGCCACAATCTTAAACTCATATGGGGCGGCTGGCAGTTTAGTGACCAATAGCGCCGCGCCAACAACCGAGAGGTCACCGGTTACAATCCCCGAGCCGACCAGGCGAAAAATCTGCCGATGTGCCCTCGAGCAAGGCACTCAACCCCAATTGTTCCCATAAATCGCTCTAGACAAGAGCGTCTGCCAAATTACCAAAAACGCAAATGTGAATATTCTCTACTTTCTCACCCAACGCATGTCTACGCTCGGTGAGCAAGTTCAGAACACCCTCTCGTCAGATACCCACATGCGTTCCCAGCCATCTCCCAGTCTTTTCATGGCTCCAAAAGCCACACTTTCGCTCTCTCCAGCCCCTCCCCTCGCAACTCGACCTTTTTGAGGAGCTGTGAGGAGCTGCTTCTCGTCCCAGCGCGCCTCCAATATTCCGCCGTTACTCAAAGTACTCCAGTCCATTTATTTAAATCAAATAATTCCCACCTAATTAGTTAAAGTTGGTGCACGTTTATAAACCGAATTATTTCGGTCTAATTGTTTAACCAGTATTTTGCACGGTCAAACATCAAACGTTAAATCAAATAATAAACCAAATAGCCCAAACCAAGCACCTAAAACCAGTATTATTCTATGTCAAACATCAAACCTCAAATCAAATACTAAACCGAATTGTTTCGACACAACTATTCAAAAGCAGTATTATGCTATTTCAAACACCAAACGTTATATTTCAATATATCAATTCAACCGTTTTAGTTCAGTCACACAATTCATCACTTTAGCTTTATGTTCCCAATAGTTTTTAACGGGTTATATCGTTTAAGCAACCACAAATCCAACAGTTATTCCCAAATTATACCGTTTGGACAGCCACAGACGTCTTATGATTCCCAATTTGTTTTCTATCAAGATATACAGGTTTATCATTCACACTTTCATGCATACGACAACACTCGCACTGTTTAACTTTCTATAGTACCTCCTATGGGTGTCTTTTGTTAACGTTTGCACAATTTAAACCTTATTTCCTATTTGTAATTCTCATTATTTACTGTTTTAAAATATTATTTGTATTCACAGCCAAAAATGGTACACAGTTAAGCGTAGTATACAGTTATCACCCAGCAAAAATAGTGCACAGTTATCGCCCTCACTCACAATACACAGTCATAATCCTATCATACAGTCAAATATGTCACACAGTCATCAATTACACCCATGTTCCACACACAATCTATTTGGGCACACAGCCTCTTCTATTTTATTCAAAACACTGTGCTGAACCTAGCCGCAACCCTTAGTTACGGACCTTGCCAGTCACCAGTATTATCTAAAATTTCCCGAACCTTAGCCGTATCCTCGTAGTTACGGACCTTGTCGGTGTAATTCTTCGAACCTAGTCGTACTGTCGTAGTTACGAACCTTGTCGATAGTAATTACTTAAGCCAATTATTCCCTGTATCTTCCGAACCTTAGCCGTATATCGGACCTTGCCGGTAGATCTCAGCATTGTCTCCTGAACCTAGCCGTCTCTTAGCGGACCTTGCCGGTAGAATCAACACTCTGGTACCATGGTTTTAAACATCACATTTAGCAAAGGTTTGCATGTCACAATATTGTGCTTATCTACTCATAATAATTTCATAATTTAGTTCACTTACATCAGACAGTTGTTTCACAAAATTAATTGGATAAAGCCAATGTGCAGATCTTTGGTTATTTAACAACAGGTACCTGCTTACCTTTATAGAAGCCCGGGCAGTTTGTGAAACACACGGTTCGATTAAAGAGTTGACCAAATGGGCCGGAAATTTACCCAGCGAAGTCCCTTCTACCAGATCACGTCGGGGTCACCAATTGTCAAAGTCGCGTCAATTCAAATCTGGTATCAGGAACAAAAGAGGTCAACACGACTTCTAAGGTATACTAGTTATTTTAATTAATGCAACAACCTTCAATGGTAAATATGATGTTTCGTATATACGGGCTCTCTGATATGCCTCGCAGGACATTCCAGACAACTAATTCCTTGTTCCAGAAAACAATACCCAAATACACTGACAGAGAAAGTTTCCCACTTCTCTGCTGGCCAATTAGAGTAAAGACTTGAGTGGTTTAAACTTTCTCAGCCAATCCGTTGATGCAGGGGGTTGGTCTCATCTCTTCGGCGCCATTTGTTACACACTCCAAGCAGGCACAAGATTATCATAACAACCTATCATAGTGAGAAGAGCCAGCTCCCTTAGACATCATTCCCATGTCAAAGGAAGACTCATAAATCACAATGAACTATTATAGTCTAGCATTTGAAGACACAATCCTTATCTTCTCTTCACATCAATCACAGCCTTGCCAGGTGTCACAGCCTACATTAGCTCAGTCAAGAATGCATTATTTCTAAGTTAGTCATCCCATCAGTTTAGGAGAATAATAAATCCCTAATACCATGCCCCTCATTTTTCATGGCGTGTTGTACTGATCGTACAAACTTTCCCAGATCGCAAAAAAAAAGCTTCAAGATTAACCCTTTTTTTCCCTTTAGTCTCATTCAGGAACCTTGACAATTCCCTCACCGTGTACTTTGACCCCTCTGTCTGACTGGCTGTCAGCTCTGGACCCATTGAGGAGGAGTCTTAAAAGAAAGCCTCCTCATCGTCCTCTTCCTCAGACTCACCTTCCTCCTCATCATCTCCATCTCCCATCCTGACCAACTGCCCTTTCTCTCTAGTCGGGGCCTCCCCCAGCACTAGGCAAAGGTTCCTTGGTGCCTTTTACCACACCAGACTCTCCCCTCCCACCTCCTTTCTTGTCCCCCTTTTTCCTCTTCCGCCTGACTCCATCCTCCACCCCCCCCCCCCCCAGTCGATTACCCTTCCCCACTAGCACTAGACCCAGTCTCAGCAACACCACCATCCATAACATGACTAGACCCAGCCTCAGCTACACCACCATCTATAGCATGACTAGACCCAGCCTCAGCTACACCACCATCTATAGCATGACTAGACCCAGCCTCATCTACACCACCATCTCTAGCATGACTAGGCCCAGCCTCATCTACACCACCATCTATAGCATAAACTAGACCCAGCCTCATCTACAACACCACCTCTAGCATGACTAGGCCCAGCCTCATCTACACCACCATCCATAGCATGACTAGACCCAGCCTCATCTACACCACCATCTATAGCATGACTAGACCCAGCCTCATCTACACCACCATCTCTAGCATGACTAGGCCCAGCCTCATCTACACCACCATCTATAGCATAAACTAGACCCAGCCTCATCTACAACACCACCTCTAGCATGACTAGGCCCAGCCTCATCTACACCACCATCCATAGCATGAGTAGTCCCAGCCTCATCTACACCACCATCTATAGCATGACTAGACCCAGCCTCATCTACACCACCATCTATAGCATGACTAGGCCCAGCCACTGCTGCCTGCATCTCATTGCCTCCTGCACGTTGACCTCGATTTCCCCCACTGGTGCTTGTACCCTCACCTTGTCTACGGCCTTTATGTGGGCACGCAAAGCTCTTATGCCCCAAATCCCCACACTCAAAGCACCACAGACTATCTGTGCTGGCAAACCCTGCATAGAGACCCTCCCCATGCCTCACTTTAAAATGCACATTTAACTGTTGCTCATTGTTGTTCAGAAACATGAACACTTGCCTCCGGAACAAAACAACACGCTTAACGGCATCTGCCTGAAAACCTGCTGACAGTACACAGAAACCGCTAGCAAACTTACCAAAACGACTCAGCTCTTTCCTGATTTGATCATCCGTAATAAACGGAGGCAAATTTGCAACTACCACCCTAGTCGAAGTGGGGAAATCGGCTACCAACACACCCCTTCGAAATATTCCACTAGCAATGAGCCTACCCACCAAATTTGCTCTTTTCATGAACATAACCACAGCTTTGTTCATTCTTGATGCGGAATGTATAAATTCAGCTCCTACCTGTTCGCCGACCGCGAGCAGAGCCTCCTCCACCTTTATTCCATTCTCAGGAACACACCTGAATCCATGCCATAACGACAGCGTCTCCTCCGCGCTAGGCTGTGAAGCCATCACGCACACCACACCGCTCAAACCCCAGGAAACTAAAACTCCTTCCTCTTCCTCCCTAACATTGAAATAAAAACAGTGGGTACTGCTAAAACAAACAGTGCATTAACCCTCCACCATATAAAATACAAATGTAAAGGAAAGAACAAGGAAAGACACAACAAAATAAGTTAGGACAGAGACCTCCACACGACCTCTCAAACTCCCCCAAAAACTCCCAGCATGCATTGAGAGAGAGAGAGAGGAGAGGAGAGGTCCAAGTATCTCTGTACTGCAGACAAACTGAGTTAGATCAGCTCTATGGCATGTATTTCTCTCTGTTCTCCCTTCCTTTTCTTTCTTCCTTTCTTCCTGTTCTCCTTTTATACCTTGTCTACCGTATGTTTCACACCTCTCTTCTTCTTTTCCTTTCCTCTCATCCTTTCTTCTTGTTCTTCCCCACTCTTCTTTATTGCTACCTTTGATGTCCTATGCTACGCTCTGGCTGTGGCTTTCTCTACTTCTCTTTCTTCTGACTGTGCTGTTCTTTCCCTTCCATTAATCTATCTGTCCCAGGCCCAATCACAGATAGACAGCATAGCACTCGTTTGTCATGTTAGACAACAGGATGGAAATCTGCAATCTGCACTCTCTCTATGAATGTGGGAAAGGAGAGGGAAGGCTGGATAGCAAGATGAAAGAGAGGGGAGAGAGAGAGATACAGACAGACAGAGAGAGTGAGAGAGAGAGAGAGAGAGAGAGAGAGTGTGCGAGGAGGAGGGTGCAAGATAATAGAACTCTCATTTTCTAGCCTTGATATCTAATTCAAGATAAGCTTGTACATTATTGTTATTTGAATTTATTTTCATCAAGCCTTAACTAATACTGTATTTAAACTTCAGAAACAGAAAAGTACATGCAATGAATGGTCTATCAGCTATCAGTTGTTCTATCAGCTACGGTCTGCTCTGGGGTGTGTATGCTGACTAGACGCAAGACAGGGAAGGCTGGCACTCACCTTTGACTATAGGCTTGGCACAGGTGTTGTACATAGATAGAAGGAGAGAGAGAGAGAGAGAGAGAGAGAGAGAGAGAGAGAGAGAGAGAGAGAGAGAGAGAGAGAGAGAGAGAGAGAGAGAGAGAGAGAGAGAGACATACAGAGAGAGACATACAGAGATAGAGAGGCTGGCACTCACCTTTGACTATCTGCTTGGCGCAGGTGTTGTACACCTGTTCCTGTGTTGTGTTGGTGGGGAACACCCGGTCAAACGCATAGGACTTCCCCTGTGGAGCCAAGACACACAGTGTCTGGGTCAGTCAATACATCAATACAAACACACAGACAAACACTGTCTCTGACTCTGGGTTTGTCTCAAATGGCACCCTATTCCCTGAACAGAAAACATGCACTACTTTTGACCCTATTCCCTATGTATTACATTACTTCCCTATGTATTACACTATCATAGGGCTCTGGTAAAAGTAGTGCACTATATAGGGAATAGGGTGCATTTGGGATGCATACAGAGACAACCACAGCCCTTAACACGATCCATGAGAATGGCGACGCAGGGAATGGTGGCCGTTTAACGGGTTCCAGAACAATTGTCCTATTTTGTGAATTTCAGACACACATTCAACCACAAAGACTAGGGAGGTTTTTTGAATGCCTCACAAAGAAGGTCACCTATTGGTAGATGGGTAAAAAAAGCAGACATTGAATATCCCTTTCAGCATGATGAAGTTATTAATTACACTTTGGATGGTGTATCAATACACCCAGTCACTACAAAGATACAGGCGTCCGTCCATCCTAACAGTTGCCGGAGAGGAAGGACACCGCTCAGGGATTTTACCATGAGGCCAATGGTGACTTTAAAACAGTTACAGAGTTTAATGTGATAGGAGAAAACTGAGGATGGATCAACAACATTGTAGTTACTCCACAATATTAACCTAATTAACAGAATGAAAGAAGGAAGCCTGTACAGAATATAAATATTCCAAAACATGCATCCTGTTTGCAACAAGGCACTAAACTAATAGTGCAAAAAATGTGGCAAAGCAATGAACATTTTGTTGTTCAAGATCAGTGGTGGTGGTGTGTCTCTCTTCATTAACAACAGCTGGTGCACGATCTCTAATATTAAGGAAGCCTCGAGGTTCTGCTCGCCTGAGTTAGAATACCTCATGATAAGCTGTAGACCACACTATTTACCAAGATAGTTTTCATCTAAATTTTTTAGTAGCTGTCTATTTACTACCACAAACCGATGCAGGCACTAAGACCGCACTCAACGAGCTGTATAGAGCCATAAGCCAACAAGAAAATGATCATCCAGAGGAGGCACTCCTAGTGGCCTGTGATTTTAATGCAGGAAAACTGAAATCTGTTTTATCTCATTTCTACCACCATGTCACATGTGCAACTAGAGGGATAAAAACTCAAGATCACCTTTACTCCACACACAGAGATGCATACAAAGCTCTCCCGCACCCTCCATTTGGCAAATCGGACCATAACTTTATCCTCCTGATTCCAGCTTACAAGCAAAAACTCAAACAGGAAGTACCAGTGGCATGCTCAATTCGAAAGTGGTGCGATGAAGCGGATGCTAAGCTAAAGGACTGTTTCGCTTGTACAGACTGGAATATGTTCCGCCGTTTAATCCGATGGCATTGAGGAGTTTACCACATCAGTCACCGGCTTCATTAATAAGTCCATTGACGACATTGTCCCCTAAAGGCTAGAGCTGCCGCTTTCAAGGAGCAGGGCACTAATGCTTCTGAGAAATCCCGCAACGCCCTCTGATGAACCATCAAACAGGCAAAGCGTCAATACAGGACTAAGATCGAATCATACTACGCCGGCTCTGACGCTCGTCGGATGTGGCAGGGCATGCAAACTATCATGGATTACAAAGGGAAACCTAGCTGAGAGCTGCCCAGTGATGCAAGCCTACCAGATGAGCTAAATGCCTTCTATGCTCACGTCGAAGCAAGCAACACTGAACCATGCATGAGAGCACCAGCTGTTCCGGACAACTGTATGATAATCTCTCCGTAGCCGATGTGAGTAAGACCTTTAAACAAGGCCGCAGGGCCAGACGGATTACCAGGACGCGTACTCAGAGCATGCGTTCACTAACTGGCAAGTGTCTTCACTGACATTTTCAACCTCTTTCTGACCCAGTCTCTAATACCTGCATGCTTCAAGCAAACCATCATAGTCCCTGTGCCTAAGAACGCCAAGGTAATCTGTCTAAATGACTACCACCCCGTTGCACTCATCTGTACCCATGAAAGGCTTTGAAAGGCTGGTCATGGCTCATATCAACACCATCATCCCAGAAACCCTAGACCCACTACAATTTGCATACCACCCCAACAGATCTACAGATGATGCGATCTCTATTGCAGTCCACACTGCCCTGTCCCACCTGTGTGTGTGTGTGTGTGTCTGACTCGATTTTACAGCAACATACAGTACACCACACAGCATCAATATTTTACTACCACTATATGTAATATGCTTGGAGAAAGCACATAGAGTACTTAATGTGTGGACGCCCATGCGGTCGGGGATATTGCACATAGTTATTCCTCAGGACTTCTGAGCATTAGGACTTCTAGTGTAGATAGTGCAGAGAGAAAGAGAGAGTGTTTTGAGTGTGTTTTTGAGTGCATATACAGTGCCTTCAGAAAGTATTCACACCCCCTTGATGTATTTGTTGTGTTACAGCCTGATAAAATATTAAATTGAGATGTTTTTTCACTGGCCTGCACACAATAACCTATCATGTCAAAGTGGAATTATGTTTTTTATATTTTTACAAATGAACTAAAAATGAGTCAATAAGTTTTCAACCCCTGTGTTATGGCAAGCCTAATAAGTTCAGGAGTAATACTTTGCTTAACAAGTCACATAATAAGTTGCATGGACTCAATCTTTGTGCAATAATAGTGTTTAACATAATTTTTGAATGACTACCTCATCTCTGTACCCCACACATACAAATATCTGTAAGGTTCCTCAGTCGAGCAGTGAATTTCAAACACAGATTCAACCACAAAGACAAGGGAGGTTTTTCAACGCCTCGCAAAGAAGTGCACCTATTAGTAGATAGGTAAAAATACAAAAAACAGAAATTGAATATGCCTTTGAGCATGGTGAAGTTATTAATTACACTTTGAAAGGTGTATCAATACACCCAGTCACTACAAAGATATAGGCATCCTTCCTAACTCAGAGGAAGGAAACCGCTCAGGGATTTCAACATGAGGCCAATGGCGACTTTAAAACAGTTACAGAGTTTAATGGCTGTGATAGGAGAAAACTGAGGATGGATCAACAACATTGTAGTTACTCCACAATATTAACCTAATTGACAGTGAAAAGAAGGAAGAATACAAATATTCCAAAACATGGGCAATGACCAACAACCAATTTGACAAAGCTTGAAGAATTTTGAAAATAATCAACAGGGAAAAGTTGCACAATCCAGAATGAAAGCACTTAGAGACTTACCCAGAAAGAATCACAGCTGTAATCGCTGCCAAAAGTGATTCTTACAAGGTACTGACTCAGGGGTGTGAATACTTATGTAAATTAGATATTTCTGTATTTAATTTCCAAGAAATTTGCAAAAATGTCAAAAAAACATGTTTTCACTTTGTCATTATGGGCTATTGTGTGTACATGGTTGAGAAAAATGAAATACACTACATGGCCAAAAGTATCGTCGAACATCTCGTCGAACATCTCATGTTCAACCGCTCGTCGAACATCTCATTCCAAAATCATGGGCATTAATATGGAGTTGGTCCCCCCTTTGCTATAACAGCCTCCACTCTTCTGGGAAGGCTTTCCACTAGATGTTGGAACATTGCTGCGGGGACTTGCTTCCATTCAGCCACAAGAGCATTAGTGAGGTCGGGCACTGATGTTGGGCGATTAGGCCTGGCTCGCAGTCGGCGTTCCAATTCATCCCAAAGGTGTGCGATTGGATTGAAGTCAGGGCTCTGTGCAGGCCAGTCAAGTTGTTCCACACCGATCTCGACAAACCATTTCTCTATGGCCCTTGCTTTGTGCATGGGGGCATTGTCATGCTGAAACAGGAAAGGGCCTTCCCCAAACTGTTGCCACAAAGTTGGAAGCGTAGAATCGCTTCAGCACTCGGCGGTCCCGTTCTGTGAGCTTGTGTGACCTACCACTTTGCGGCTGAACCATTGTTGCTCCTAGACGTTTCCAGTTCACAATAACAGCTCTTACAGTTGACCGGGGCAGCTGTAGCAGGGCAGAAATGTGACAAACTGACTTGTTGGAAGGTTGGCATCCTATGACGGTGCCACATTGAAAGTCACTGAGCTCCTCAGTACGGGCCATTCTACTGCCAATGTTTGTCTAGGGAGATTGCATGGCGGTGTGCTCAATTTTATACACCTGACAGCAACAGGTATGGCTGAAATAGCTGAATCCACTAATTTGAAGGGGTGTCCACATACATTTGGCAATGTAGTGTATTTCATCCATTTTAAATTCATGCTGTTATACAACAAAAGGTGGAATAAGTCAAGGGGTATGAATACTTTCTGAAGGCGCTGGAGATAGTGTTATTGACAGTGTGTATTGTGAGTGTGTTTCTGAGTGTGTATTGACATTGAGTGGCTATAGAGAGAGATGTTTTAAATAGGTGGGGTTGAATAGGTCAGGCAGCTGCCCCCTAGGGAGGATCACATGACAGGCCAACCCATTAGACTGATACATATTTCATACTGGCTCCAGTATGGGAGGAAGAGGAGGAGGAGGAGAGAGTGGATTTTGGTTAGGGTTTAAGATTAGGGTTAGGTTTTCTGGTCAGAGTTAGGGTTTTTGGGGTTAGGGTTACAGTTAAGGGTTAGGGGTAGGGGTAGGGTTAGTGTTAGGGTTAGGTTTAGGGTAAGGAGTTAGGGAAAATGTGATTTTTAATGGTCAAACATTGTTACACTCCAAAAAGTCCTGTAATTTCACGAAAAAAAAGCAGTGTATGTGTGTGTGTGTTTGTGTGTGTGTGTGTGTGTGTGTGTGTGTGGTAAATGGTCTCTCTGCGGCATGCGGCAGGCCAATCTGATTTCCTGATTCAATCAGACCTCAGTGAGTTCGAGTCAGGGATTGAGGGATTGAGTGATGGAGGAACGGAGAAATGGAGGGATGGAAGGATGGCGGGACGGAGGGGTGAAAGGATGGAGGGATGGAGGAATGAAGGGGCAGAGGGATGGATGGATGGAGATGGAGAGACTGCAGTGAAAATCTCCATAATGAAACAGACCTGTCACCGGCCAGCCCCACCAACCCACCCCCCACCCCCCTCCATCCCTCCTCCCTCCCCTCCTCCCCTTCTGTTTGCCAGCACAGATTCAGTAATTAGTCCATCTAGCCTCACCTTTCCTCCTATCATCTTCTCCCTTTCTCCTCCCCTCACGTCCTACTCGCTCCTCTACTCTCCTATACCCTCTCCTCCTTTCTCATCTTCTTCCTCTCTCTTCCCCTCTCCCTTCCTCCTCACCCTCTCCCCTCTCATCATATCTCCCCTCCTTTCTACTGCTCCTCTCCTCCCTTCTTAGCTCTCTGTGTGTAGATTGCCTAGGCACATATTTTCCCCAAACTATATTTAGGATCATCCACTTCACTGAATTATACATGTTTAACAGTTGTGACACAAGAGCCTGAAATGTTAATATTCTCTTCTGAGCTGCTAGGGGTTCCATTCTGGAACACGTTCCTGTTCTATTCTGGTGTTGTTCTGAGCTGCAATGGGCCTAAACACTTAATCTGCTTCCCAAATGACACCCTATACATACTGTACTACTAGTGAACTATATAAGAAATATGGTGCCATTTGGGATGCAGACAATATCTACTGACTCATTGGCTTTAAACTCACATTCAGGTAGTTCTGGAAGTATTCTTAGGATGTTCAGTTATTAATTTCTGCAGCAGACAGGGAAATCATATTCAGTGTGTAGAGAAGACGATTTCCTGAGGTCCTACTATGACATAGTTGAATAGACTGAGTGTTTTTGTACTTCCCATTTAAACTGAAAAGGTTTTCAAGTGTCACAATTTCACCACCGGTCAATATCTACTGATTCACTGGCTTAAGAGTTCAGTTATTAATTTCTGCTACAGACAAGGAAATACAGAGTATATGGAGACATTTTCCTGAGGTCCTGATATGACATAGTTGAATAGGTAATAGACTCCAAGTTTTTCGTAATCTGAAATTGGTTTCAAATAACTGAAACGGTTTTCAACTGTCACAATTACACCGCCGAGCTGGCCAGGTGCAAACAAGCTTTCCATTAGGTCTGATTACCGTTGGGCACAGTTCCAAAATATGTACTCCACACAGAGCAGAATGCTGCACTGAGCAGAAAAACAGAAAACGTGTTGGCTTTCACCAGGGGCCTGTGAATGAAATGAAATGCTTATACTGTATAATATAATGAGGATCAAAAACATCCCTATTGCTTTGCTAAGCCGTTTGTTATCCTGATCTCCCTCCTTAAAGCTAATCTGCTATTTTGTTTTGTTCTGCTGCAGAAACATGATAATGCGGATGTTCAAATCGTAAAAACACTAAGCTGAACTGGGACTTTGTCAGCACACTCTTAGAAAAAAGGGTTCCAAAAGGTTGCTACGGCTGTCCCCATAGGAGGACCCTTTTTGGTTCCAGGTAGAACCCTTTTGGGTTCCAGGTAGAACCCTCTGTGGAAAGCGTTCTACATGGAACCCAAAAGGGTTCTACCTGGAACCAAAACGGTTCTACCTGGAATCAAAAATGGCTATTCTAAGGGCTCTGCTATGGAGACAGCCGAAGAACCCTTTTAGGTTCTAGATAGCAAATAAAAAAATCCAAGAGTGTACATACACTGTATACATGTGTTTGTGTGTGTGTGTGTGTGTGTTGCATGTGAAACACATCAGGCCTCCCTTCCTTCAACAGCCTCCAATCTATTGTTAGCGTGAGAGTGGGGGAGTGGGGGAGAGCTAGCTATGAGAGAGGTTCTGGGCTATAGGGAAAAACAAAGAGAGGGGTGGAAAAGGAGGAGGAGAAGACAGGCCAGAAGAGAGATGGGGGAGGGAGGGAGGGAGGGAGGGGTGGGGAGGGAGGGAGGGAGGGAGGGAGGGAGGGAGGGGGGAGGGAGGGAGGGAGGGAGGGAGGGAGGGAGGGAGGGGTGAAGGGGCGGTGGGATGGAGGGGTGGAGATGGAGAGACACTGCAGTGAAAATCTCCATAATGAAACAGACCTCAGTCACCGGCCAGCCCCCCCCCCCCACCCCCACCCCCCTCCATCCCTCCTCCCTCCCCTCCTCCCCTTCTGTTTGCCAGCACAGATTCAGTAATTAGTCCATCTAGCCTCACCTTTCCTCCTATCATCTTCTCCCTTTCTCCTCCAACTCGCTCCTCTCCTTTACCCAAAACTATATTTAGGATCATGCACTGAATTATACATGTTTAACAGTTGTGACAGAAGAGCCTGAAATGTTGATATTCTCTTCTGAGCTGCTAGGGGTTCCATTCTGGAACATGTTCCTGTTCTATTCTGGTGTTGTTCTGAGCTGCAATGGGCCTAAAGACTTCCCAAATGACACCCTATACATACTGTACTACTTTTGACCTGAGCCCTATAGGTAAACATTTGTGAACTATTTAAGAAATATGGTGCCATTTGGGATGCAGACAATATCTACTGACTCATTGACTTTAAACTCACATTCAGGTAGTTCTGGAAGTATTCTTAGGATGTTCAGTTATTCATTTCTGCAGCAGACAGGGAAATCATATACAGTGTGCAGAGAAGACGATTTCCTGAGGTCCTACTTTGACCTAGTTGAATAGACTGTGAGTGTTTTTTGTACTTCCCATTTAAACTGAAAAGGTTTTCAAGTGTCACAATTTCACCACCGTTCAATATCTACTGACTCACTAGCTTTAAGATTTCAGTTATTATTTTTTGCTGCAGACAGGGAAAATACACTGTATGGAGACATCAGAACCTGAGTTCTGATATGACATAGTTGAATAGGTAATAGGCTCCATGTTTTTCGTCATCTGAAATGGGTTTCAAATAACTGAAACGGTTTTCAACTGTCACAATTACACTGCTGAGCTGGCCAGGTGCAAACAAGCTTTCCATTAGGTTCTGATTACCGTTGGGCACAGTTCCAAACGATGTACTCCACACAGAGCAGAACTCCACTCAGAAAAACAGAAAATGTGTTGGCCTTCACCAGGGGCCTGTGAATGAAATGAAATGCTTATATGATATAATGAGGATCAAACACATCTCTATTGCTTTGCTAAGCCGTTTGATATCTTGATCTCCCTCCTTAAAGCTAATCTGCTATTTTGTTTTGTTTTGTTCTGCATACGTGTGCTATACGTTTCTCCATTCTCTGTGTGTGTGTGTGTGTGTGTGTGTGTGTGTGTGTTTTTGTGTGTGTTTGTGTGTTGCATGAGAAACACAGCAGGCCAAGGCCTCCCTTCCCTCACCAGCCTCCAATCTGTTGTTAGCGTGAGAGTGGGGGAGTGGGGGAGAGCTAGCTATGAGAGAGGTTCTGGGCTATAGGGAAAGACAAAGAGAGGGGTGGAAAAGGAGGAGACAAGGGAAGGAGGGAGGGGAGAGAGAGAGAGAGAGAGAGAGAGAGAGAGAGAGAGAGAGGAGAGAGAGAGAGAGAGAGAGAGAGAGAGAGAGAGAGAGAGAGAGAGAGAGAGAGAGAGAGAGAGAGAGAGAGAGAGGAGAGAGAGAGAGAGAGAGAGAGAGAGAGAGAGAGAGAGAGAGAGAGAGAGAGGAGAGAGAGAGAGAGAGAGAGAGAGAGAGAGAGAGAGAGAGAGGAGGAGAGATGAGAGAGAGAGAGAGAGAGAGAGAGAGAGAGAAATAATGGGGGTCTGGGAGGGAGACATGCTCAAATGGGATGGGCCCTGGGGACCATCACAGCTCTGCTACTCTGCTCTCTAACCAGACAGAGGCCTGGGCGTGTGTGTGTGTGTGTGTGTGTGTGTGTGTGTGTGTGTGTGTGTGTGTGTGTGTGTGTGTGTGTTGTGTGCACTTGCCAGAGGGTTGGGGGTGGTGGGCTTAACCAAGGCAGCAGCTATATAGCCATGGGATTTGCTTCAGAGCTTCCTTTTCACACTCTATTACCCTCCCTCTCGTCTATCTCTCGCTTCTCTCGCTTTGCATCTCAATGCATCGCTGGCTACATCTGGTGGGTTGGTAAAGAAATAAATGAAAAGCACAGATTGATAAATAAGAGGCTTAGGGATTTGGTGATTGTCACTGTATGTGTTTTTCCCTCCCACTTGACTTGACTCTCTGCCGTGGCCCGAGCAAAGAGATTGTCTCCTCTCCTCTCAGAGGTATTAAGGGCCCTACACACCAGGCGTGTGTGTGTCACACGGGATTGCCTGCTTATAAAGGGCCTTTCACTCGGGACGCAGCCTGCTCTCAGGGCAGGTCTCTGGCCAGCTATAGGCTGCTCTGGACACATAATCTCTATGGTTCTGGGCTTCTGGCTCCCTACAGCTAAACCACAGACAGACAGTTGGTAGAGCATGGCGCTTGCAACGCCAGGGTTGTGGGTTCGTTTCCCATGGGAGGCCAGTATGAAAAATGTATGCACTCACTAACTGTAAGTCGCTCTGGATAAGAGCGTCTGCTAAATGACTAAAATGTCAAATGTAAATCATTACACTCCCCATCAACAATGGCAGGCACAATCCTGGAATACATTACATTAAAATAATACATCTGTATTTAGAAAATACATGACAGAAGTGCCAAATAATCTCTCTCTCTCTCGCTCTAGAAAATGCCTGTTAAACTGCTACACAATCCCTGGATACCATCAGGCTCTCTAAATAGGGGGCATATTTATGGTTACAAATTACAATACAATGGTTAGGCCTACATGCTGGTTGTCAAGGAAAATGTAGAGAATGCAAATTATGCAGAAAAAAAGAAGGAAAAAAATGAAAAGAAAATGAAATACTTTCAAATCAAAGTTTATCCCAAACCATTTGCTTAGATAACTAGAAGTTTCTCACTATCGTTATGCACTGGCATATATAACGTATTTTTCAAACGTTTAAAATTGGAGCAATTAGTCTTTTATGGAACTGGAGCACTCTGCATTATTCATTAAGAGGCTGTGAGAGGGAGAACGAGAGAAAGAAATAGGAAAGAGCGAAAGGGCAGAGAAATGGAAAGGTTCTCTTTGTTCCTGGATCGATTTTCACAATTTGAGAGTGGGGAGAGGAGAGCTAAGCTAGAGGAGAGAGAGAGAGGAGTCAGAAGGAGAGAAGAATATTTCCCTTGGTTCTCTAACTCTGCCGTGAGGGGAGAGTGGGCGAGAGAGAGAGTGATGAAAAGAGAGATGAAGAGAATTCAGAGAGAGAGGGAGCGAAGAGTTAGAGAGAGGGAGAGGGAAGAGGGGAGAGAATCACAGGGAAGTGACTAATCCAAAGGAACAAATGCCACCTAGCCCCCACGGAAGAGATTGTCATGGTCCTCTCGAGAGCACACACACAGAGAGAGAGAGAGGGTAAGAAAGGAAGAAAAAGAGCGAGGGGAGAGAGAGACAGAGGGAGCGAATCACACGGCTGTGTCCAGGGGGGCCATTGCCACCAAGGAGCGACTAGCACGCTCCCCTTGAGGGCATACACTGCGAGGGGGGTGGACGGTGAAAGAGAGGGGAGAGGGTGAAAAAGAGAGAGAGAGATGGAGACTTGCAAGAGCAAAGGCGTAGAGCCAAAGCGAGCCCATTTCTCATTGTATGTGCCAGTTCAAGCCTTGATACAGCCATGAGAGAGAAAGACAGGCATGTCAGATGATGGAAGTGCTTTCATATCAACCTGACACATCTGTGTTTTACTGTACAGTCTTTCAGTGATGTGCACATTAACATGGATGGGTTTAGCCTGAGGAGTTGGCATGCCGACACCCAGTACAGCCAACACACAAGTACACAGACAATCAACGTTAACTCAGAAAATGTGTTAAATTCACTTGAATTACATACATTCAAATAGATTTGATCAACCACAGCCTTAGGGGAGAGCTTAATTTTAACCCCTCAAACTAAGAGGCTGTGTACTGATTTTCCACCCTAAAGTGTTACCTTGCACAGTTGCTGTCATGGATTTGAAAGCAGGGTAGAGAGTCGGGACTCGGTGCACATCCAGAGACCCTACCCACTGGGCAGAAACTGGTTTCAACGTAATTTGTCAACATATTCTGAAGTGGAATTTAAGTGGAAAATACATTGGATTTGTAGGGTGTAGAGGGTGAAACTGCAACCACAGGTAACCAATTTTCAACATTGACAAACCTTGAACAAAATATGTTGAATTTGTACCTTTTGAAAAAATATCCACAATAAGAAAAAAACTATAGGCTGGTCAGCACCTCCTACTGGAGAGTTGATATATCTACAGCTACCCTTTGGTATCCCATCCAGGGTTTTAACCAAGTCCGGCCCTAGGTAGCTTTGACATTTGTCACCGACTGTTACCAATGTGCTATTGTGAGAGGGATTGTTGGGAAATCTCCACTTAATAGATTCACTTTTGCTATCAAAGTCATTTGAAAGGGTAGGTTTAACAGAGCAAATTAAATGTAACCATACTTTATCAATAATATATCATCACTGATGCTATTTAGGCCTATATAGCATTTGGGAAGTCATCAACAGCTGTTGTTTAAATTCAACCCAGAATTAAACTAAAAATAGACAATACATATAGGGCTAGGGTTTCAAGCTTTGGTTGATTTCAAATGGATCTACAAGTTAGTAAAAAAATATGTTGGATTCATGTCTCCATCTCAACCAAAAACCTAAGTTTTATGACTAAATCAAATCAAACTGTATTTAATGTGCATTGGTTGAAATGGAGACGTGAATCCAACAATTATTAATTTGCAGACAAATTGGAATTAAAGCCAGACTCAGTGGCACAGACGAAACTATCCAAGGATACAACTCCTTCAAAAGTTGATATTTGGTTGCGTTGACAACCAAACACAATTCAATATCACATTTGCAATAGATTAAATAGCCTAATAAGTTGTCGACCAGTTAAAAATCTAATCAAATCAAATGTTATTTGGCACATGCTTTGTAAAGTGTAGACTAACAGTGAAATGCTTACTTACGGATCCTTTTCCAACAATGCAGAGTTCAAAATTGAAAAACATCAAATAAAAATAGAAATAGTGACACAAGGAATAAATACACAGTGAATAACGAAAAACTATAAAGAGTAAAAATAACATGGCTATATACAGGAAGCACCATTACTGAGTCCATGTGCAGGGTTACGAGGTAATTGAGGTAGCTATGTACATATAGGTAGGGGTTAAGTGACTAGGCAACAGGATAGATAATAGACAGTAGCAGCAGTGTATGTGGTGACTGTGAAAGTGTATGTGTGAGTGAGTGTGTGTGTGGCGTCAGTATGCATGTGTGCACATGTTATGTGTGTGTGGGCGTATGTAGTATGTATGTGTGTGTGTTGGGGTGTCAGTGTAAGTATGTGTGAGTGTGTGGGTAGAGTCCAGTGTGTGTGCATCGAGTCAGTGCAAGATAGTTAGTTTAAAAAAGGGTCAATGCAGGTAGTCCGGGTAGCTATTTGATTAGCTATTTAGCAGCCTTGTTTAGCAGTTTTATGTATCAACCAAATATTACCCAATTCTCCACATTGAAATGATGTCCCACTGGGCACACCACGTAATTTCAACATGGATAATTGGGTAATATTTGGTTGAGACGTTGACCACTGAAAAACACAGCCAAAAGTTAGTTGAATTTTCAATGTGTTATCACTGTGCTTTCAACCATCTAAAAGCACAACCAAATTTCAATGAAAAAACAATATCTGATTTTTGGTTTAGTTGTCACCCAAATGTCTATCACTGCACTTTCAGCCCTTTAAAAGCCCAGCAAAGTTCAAATGGTAATATGTCAGATATTTGGTTTATTTTACAACACATGAATATGTTATCACTGTACTTCATCTGAAAGCAGAACCAAATTACCTGGATTGCAATTCAGATTACATTAAAGGTCCCTAACAGTGAGAATTATGTTTTTTATCAAATTGGAAGATATTTGGATGGAACCAGTTTATAGTAGGTTGACCCAATTATAAAAAATGACTGTAACTGGTACATTGACAAAGTGAATCATAAAGTTACTGGTCCCCTCCCCCCATGTCAAACACTTGGATTCAGGAGGCATTACTTCCGGCATTATGCAACTTCACGTAATGCCAGACATGTTATACACCAAATGGTAGTGTCTTATAATCTTAACTAATTTAATATCTTCCAAATATGTAACGCCTTAAAATCGTCATTGCATGTGTGCATCATATGGCTTTATTTACAAGCAGAACGTGGCAGAACGATACTGGTATCTAACCCCTTTTCATCTGTGTTGTGACTTTTAGCTAGCAAGCTACTTACCAGCATGCCTGAAAAGGCACACTGTGTTTTTACTGGATGCCATAGTGTTAATTTAATGTTACAATATTTTCAGAAGAATTAAGACTTCCAACAGCAGTGGCTGCTTTTCATTTCGAGTGGACAGGCTGCACCGAAAATTACAATCATGTCACGTGTGTGGACGTAGCTTGTGTCATTGGGGCATGATGATTAGTGGGTGGGGGGTATTATTATTTCACTTTCCGTCTCCTTTTGTCTTCCCACTATCATCAAGCTGTAGTGATAGACATTTTAGAAAAATCAACATCTACTCTGTCTGCACAGCTTCCCAGGCAACCACCGCAGTAGAAATGCTGTGATACAAAATCAGCTTTCCCAAGAACAAAAAGGGGGGATATGCTGTGAAGACAGACCCAACATACTGTAAGTCATAATTATTCATTTCAAATAAATTGAGTATTTAAATCACACACATTCCAAATACAAACATTGAAAAGTTTCACCAAAAAGTGCACAAATAAATATTGCATATTTCAAATTGAGTACTTCAAAAACACATTGTAGAATAAGTAGATCACTACATCAAGGTAATTGGTTGCACCAGATCTTATTTAGGGGCTTCATAGCAAAGGGGGTGAATACATATGCACGCACCACTTTTCCGTTATTGACGACAGCAACAGTGCCACTCTGGTGGCACGAAGGGTCAGTACACCACAGGTAGTCGTCAACGCTCTTTTAGGTCTGGAGGCGGCAGGCAGAGCACTCTCGCATCACCCCAGGTATCGAACACCCACACTCGTTCAGAGCCCTCTGCTGCGCACTGTACCCTACCTATCAACTTTCCCGATCACATGATAGTTCCCCAGTGTAAGGCGCTAGTCGATTCAGGCACAGCTGGGAACTTTATGGACAGGGCATTCTCACGCCGTCAAGGCATTTAATTTGTTCCCCTATCCATTCCACTCCCCATCAGAGCACTTGATAGTCGACCATTAGGGTCCGGGTTTGTTAAGGAAGTTACTGTACCAGTCAACATGATCACCCAGGAGACTCATTGTGAGCAGGTTACTTTTTCTATTATTGAGTCTCATGCTTTCCCTGTGGTATTAGGTATCCCTTGGCTAGCACTCCACAACCCCACCTTCTCATGGCCGCAGAGGGTTCTCACGGGGTGGTCGCGAGAGTGTCAGGGTAGGTGTCTAGGTGTTTCCGTTGGTGCAACCACGGTGGAAAGTCCAGACGGTACCTCCACCGTGCGCATTCCCCCCCGAATACCATGATTTGGCGCACGTGTTTTCTAAGACACAGGCGACAAAATTACCACCTCATCGGGCGGGGGATTGCGCGATAAACCTTCGGGTAGACGCTGTACCTCCCAGGAGTCATGTGTACCCCCTGTCGCAGGCTGAAACGAAGGCTATGGAAACATACGTCACCGAGTCCCTGGGCCAGGGGTATATACGTCCCTCCACTTCACCCGCCTCCTCGAGTTTCTTCTTTGTGAAGAAGAACGATGGAGGTCTGCGCCCGTGCATTGATTATCGATCACTGAACAAGGAGACAATAAGATTTAGTTATCCTCTCCCCCTCATTCCTTCAGTGATTGAGTCAATGCATGGGGCGCGCGTCTTCATCAAATTAGATCTCAGGAGTGCATACAACCTGGTGCGTGTTCGGGAGGGGGATGAGTGGAAGACAGCATTCAGCACAACCACAGGGCATTATGAATACCTGGTGATGCCCTACGGTTTGATGAATGCTCCATCCGTCTTCCAGTCCT
Organism: Coregonus lavaretus; assembly: GCF_964263955.1. NCBI lineage: Eukaryota > Metazoa > Chordata > Actinopteri > Salmoniformes > Salmonidae > Coregonus > Coregonus lavaretus. The sequence continues at coordinate 5,527,760 of NC_139995.1, forward strand.
TTGTGAACGAGGTGTTTCGGGACATGCTTGGTCACGGTGTAGTGGTCTACATCGATGACATCCTGGTGTATTCCGCTATGCGCGCCGAGCATGTGTCCCTGGTTCGCAAAGTGCTGGACCGAGTCAAATGGGCAGGTGTAACGGGTAAATCAGGATGTGGGTAGGTTCTTGCGGTCCTACTGCCAGGACCGGCCGGGGGAGTGGTCGCTGTTCTTGCCATGGGCAGAATATGCCCAGAACACTCTCCGCCACTCCTCTACTAACTTAACGCCATTTCAATGTCTTTTAGGTTACCAACTGGTTCTGGCACTGTGGCACCAGAGCCAGACCGAGGCTCCTGCGGTGGATGACTGGTTTCAGCGCGTGGAGGAGACATGGGACGCTGCCCACATTCACCTCCAGCGTGCCGTGCGTCGTCAGAAGGCTAACGCTGACCGCCACCGCAGTGAGGCCCCGGTCTTCGTACCTGGGGATTGGGTCTGGCTCTCGACCCGGAATATGCCCCTCCGCCTGCCTTGCCAGAAGCTGAGCCACGGTTTGTGGGGCCGTTCAAAGTCCTGAGGAGAATCAACGAGGTCATTTATAGGTTATTACTTCCCCCTGATTACCGTATTAACCCCTCGTTTCATGTGTCTCTCCTCAGGCCGGTGGTGATTGGTCCGCTCCAGTAGTCTGAGGTGCGGGAGGTTCCTCCACCTCCTCTGGACATCAAGGGGGCCCCGGCGTCCTCTGTCCGTTCCATCCTGGATTCGAGGCGTCGGGTGGGGGGCCTTCAGTACCTCGTGTAGTGGGAGGGCTACGGTCCGGAGGAACGGTGCTGGGTCCCGGTGAGGGATATCCTCGATCCCTCCCTGTTGCGGGATTTCCACCGTCGCCATCCGGCTCGCCCTGCTCCGCGTCCTCCTGGCCATCCCCGAGGCCGGGGTCGGCACGCTGCTGGAGCTGCGCGTCAAGGGGGGCGTACTGTCACGACTTCCGCCGAGGCTGCCTCCCCTCCTTGTTCGGGCAGGCTTCGGCGTTCGTCATCACCGGCTTACTAGTCACTGCCGCTCCATATATCATCATTCCATTTGTCTTGTCGTGTCAATTACACACACCTGGTTCTTATCCCCTCATTAGTCTGTGTATAAGTGTTCCCTCTGCCCCCTTGTCCTTGTGGGTGATTATTATTTGTGAGAGTAGTGGAGCTCGGTGGAGCTACTCGCACTTTGTATTGCCAGGGTAGATAGTTTCCCCTGTGCCTGTTTTCGTGTGTCGCTATCCAGCGCAATTGTGTACGACGGAATAAACTCTGTATTCAGTGATTTACCCTCCTGCGCCTGACTCCTTCTATTTTACATTTACATTTTAGTCATTTAGCAGACGCTCTTATCCAGAGCGACTTACAGTTAGTGAGTGCATACATATTTTCATACTGGCCCCCCGTGGGAAATGAACCCAAAACCCTGGCGTTGCAAGCGCCATGCTCTACCAACTGAGCTACACTCATCACACCCACAGCCATATGACATAGCCATATCAGGGCCTAACATAAGGACAACTCAGAATATACTATTCTGTTCTTCTGAAATAGACTACATTTTCTTCATATCATGTTTCTTTAGACCTGTCTAAAATAAATCATGGATTTATTGTGGAGGTGTAGGCTATATTACATGGATTTATTAGACTTTTAAGAATGGAGATGTTCCAAAGGTCTGCATCAGTGGCTTGTAGGCTATGTGTGGAAGCCAGGAGATGCTAAAGGTGTTTATGTTAATTAACGGTCAATTACCGTGAGACTGGCAGTTATTTGCTTGACAATCACCTGCTGACAAAATGTCATGACCGCCACAGCCCTACTTCAACCCATGGCTCATGCACAGGGAGAGGAAATCCAATCAACATACTGGATTCTCCAACCTTGGCAACCCTAGTCTCTCCCAGTCCCAACAGATGTCTGCTACTTCCAGCCAGCAAGTCTTAAAGTGTCACTGTCTTTGAGGGGCTCCATTTGAGCCAGGCGAGGCACAGAATCACTAATCTTTAACAAATAATGAGTAGCTATTTGGTATGCAAGGTGATTAGTGATTAAGGATCTCTAATTCTGCTCAGTCTGACTACAATGTAGTCAATCTCAAACATGCACTATTGCAAACCTATCCCTCAGATTGAAAGGGTTCCTTCCTGCGCAGAAGGCACTGGTTACTGTATTCTAATCTAACCTTCCTTGGCTATTGGTCCCTAAAGTTATTGGTCCTCTCCAGTCTGGAAGGGGATAAGAATGTCTCTCACGGTCTGAGTATCACAACTCTATTACCTAACTGACCCACTTAACACTTCAACCCTGCATGGCTCATTCACATTCAACACAGTAGTTTCTCCTACACTGCCATGGGAAACCCTTCATTCTCCCAACCTGGCAACCCCAGCCGTCTGCTGCACCCGGCAAGCCAGTCTCTTTGGCTCTGGCTCAACTGTTAAATTAAAACCCTGTCCTCTCCGTGTCTCCTCACCCTTCATCAGCCCTGATTGGAGAAGACTTGAAAGGTGAAAACAATATGTAGGTGATTAGGTCGGCTTTCAGCTGGTCTGCTCTTACAGATTAGAGTGATGAAGGAGAGGAGGCGAGGTGGCAACAGATTTTGAGACAGGCTATTTTGAGTCAATTGAGACAGAAACTGTGGCCCAAATGGCATCCTATTCCCTATATTGTGCACTACTTTTGACCAGGCACCATAGGGCTCTGGTCAAAATGAATGCACTATGTCTGGAATAGGATGCCATTTGGAACGCAAGCCTATGGCAATCCTATCCCTCTTCAGAGTCAGACTGTGATAAAGGGTTACAGCACACATAAAGTCATTTGTTAGTTTACCATGATACTGTAATTCAATTATCAATCAGCTCCAAGCCTAATGTATTGACCTACCATGATGGAGATGGAGAAAGCTACACAAACCACTCCACCTCTGTCTCTGAACTAACTGGTCCTTTATTAGCTAGAGAGAGAGATCCAAACTAGCCAATCTCTTGCTCTTGGCTAGAGCGCCAAGCCCTTTTATAATGGATCATCAAGATCAGATTGCAGCAGGAAAATATACATTCTATACAGTAGCTACAGTTTACATGCATGGAGAAGCCAAACCTACAGAAAAGCGCTGTTTGTGAACACACTGGCCCTCTTTTGGCTAGCTAGAGAGATCTAATCTAGACAACCTCTTGATCTTATCTAGAAATCCAAGCCCTTCTATAATGGATCATCTTCACTAGCCTAGCCTGGAATCCAAGCGGAATACCCCTCAATTGTTTCAATGAAGTGTGTTGATGTAGCTTGGAATCCCAACTGAATATCTCTTTGTTTCACTGTTATACTGTTTCACTTCACTGAAACGATAAAATAGTGAGCAGCACAAAGTGATACTCAGGATTCCAAGCTACATCAACACAGATGGCAGCAGCAGGAAAAAGATTGATAGCTAGCTACAGATGGGTAGGCTACACTTTTCATGCATCGACAGACCAAACCTACATGAGAAGCTAACAAGCTGTATCATATGATATCATTAATGTAAGCCCCATTAGTGACTACAGTACAACTAGACAGTGACGATAATAAATGTGCTATAATCATATTCACCCCATAGTGAGTGAGTGAGTGTGTGTGTGTATGTGTGTGTGTTATAATCACCCCATATAATAGTGTTATATCAACATGAATATGCTAATGCCGCCAGCTAAATGTGTTGGAACAGAATATCGTCATCATTGAAAATGATACAGAGCCCTAGTTGAGTGAGCAGTATTGTATTCAGTAAAGGAGAACACTGTTACACAGAATCACTTTCATAAAAGAACAAGGGAGAGAATTAAATTAACCAGAAATCGAGGGAACGATAGAGAGAAGAAGGAGGAGGAGAGGGGGAGGGATAGAGAGAAAAGGAGAGGAGGTAAAGAGACAATGGGCTACCGCATTGTTCTTGCCAAGAAGCTAAGCATCTCAAAAGGCATCTCAAACATTAGGACATAAACAGATTGAATTCAGCCAGCAGATAGGGATTTCCCACTTACATTTTGGTAAAGGATTTGCTTATTAGGCAAGGGGAACATCCAGAACAAGGAGGAGAGAGGGAGGGAGTGAACAATACTGTGTTGTTGCTGTTACCAAGACGCCTAAAGCCAGGTGAACACTACACCATTTTGGCCCCAATTTAGCTGTCCCAGACAAGTTTTGAGATCGGACACAAAATCCCCATGTCGTTGCCTACTCGGGGCGCGCAGCCGTCATGGACGCTTGTTTAATGTGAGCAGGTCAGAGACACAATCTGAGGGCTACCGATCTCGTCTTTGAGCAGTCCCAGACATCGCAATATTTTCAAACATGCTTGATTTTACTGGCACAAAAATCTTCAATGCTCTTGTAATGTGACATATGCAACGACAGGTTTTGAGACCGTTGATGACCAATAGCCAATAAGAGCTGGCCAGAGAAGAAGCCAGTGAGATAATGATGTTGTTTCGCATGACCCATAATGTGTACACTCTCGGGAAGGAGCATTGACTACTATTAGTATGTGTTTGCCTTTAAATCAAAGCCAAAGTGTCAAATCGTTACAGCTCGGAAGTTCACAAGCAATGTTAGTCAATTCAAAATGTTGGCTAGATATTTCAACCCTGTATGGCAAGTATGAATGTCTGACTGAAAGCATTTGATGCTGCTTTGAGCCAATGCTTGTTGTAGCCACGTTAAATCTAATCACATCATCACGTCATTGTTTTTCGCGAGACAGCATGGTATCGAGAATCCTCAAGACAAAGTGAAGAATGTTGTAGTGTGTGACCCCCGTCTGTGCCACATCATTTAGTGGGCGCACCACTATGTCCGCAAGACAAAAAAACGACAGGAAAGACGGTTGTTTAATGTGAGAGGTTTAGCGATGTTAGGATTTTGAAAGTCGCGTAGTGTACACCCGGCTTAAGCCATGCATCTCCTTTGGATTGTATATCCGGAGTCTGACGCTCTTCTGAGTCCCGGGGTGTGTATGCATTACGTCATGCACAAGTGTGTACATGTGCTCTGATATGGATATGTAAGCTAGATGCCCTCAGATGACACCACAGACAGACAGCGAAGAGGAGGGAAGAGAGGCCTTTGATAATGATGTAGAGATTTAAGGGTTAACGGTCCCCTGGGCATAGCCAGACGTCAGAACAGACTTGTGACATAAAAGAGAGAAATGTGCACAAAAAATACCCCCAGAAAGAACAGTCTTATGGAGCATACTTATTTTTGGCCCAAATTGCACCCAAATTGCAATTGTGTTCATTGTCCGTAGCTTATGCCTGCCCATACCATAACCCCACTGCCACCATGGGGCACTCTGTTCACAACGTTGACATCAGCAAACCACTCGCCCACATGACGCCATCAGTTGAAACCGTGATTCATCCGTGAAGAGCACACTTCTCCAGCATGCCAGTGTCCATTGAAAGTAAGCATTTGCCAACTGAAGGCAGTTACAACGCCGAACTGCAGTCAGGTCAAGACTCTGGTGAGGACGACGAGCATGCAGATGAGCTTCCCTGAGACGGTTTCTGACAGTTTGTGCAGAAATTCTTTGGTAGAGCAAATCTACAGTTTAATCAGCTGTCCAGGTGGCTGGTCTCAGATGATCCCCCATGCTCACTAACAGGGATGTAAACAAATTGTGTGCACAAAATTTGAGAGAAATACGCTTTTTGTGCATTTGTGAATAATGGCGCCGGAGTGGATGGCTGCCGTTTTATGGACTCTTAACCAACCGTGCTATTTTGTGTGTTTTTTCGCATTGTTTGTAACTTATTTTGTACATAATGTTGCTGCTACCGTCTCTTATGACCGAAAAGAGCTTCTGGACATCAAAACAGCGATTACTCAACTTGAACTGGACTAATAATTTTTATTTAATGAGTCGGACGAGAGGGATTTGCTCCAGACACCCGACAGGGCCCTCACCCCCATCATTCGCAGTAGAAAGAAAAGGAGCCGGCGACGAGCGGCTAATCTGCCTTTGCCATCGATACTATTGGCCAACTTACAATCGTTTGATAATAAAGTGGACGAACTACAGGCACGAATATCCAACATTAAAAACTGTAATATCTTATGTTTCACCGAGTCGTGGCTGAACGAAGACATGAATAACATACAGCTGGCGGGTTATACACTGTATCGGCATGATAGAACAGCAGCCTTTGGTAAGACAAGGGGTGGCAGTCTATATATATTTGTAAACAACAGCTGGTGCATGAGATCTAAGGAAGTCTTAAGGTTTTGCTCGCCTGAGGTAGAGTATCTCACGATAAGCTGTAGACCACACTATCTACCAAGAGAGTTTTCATCTATATTCTTCGTAGCTGTCTATTTACCACCACAAACCGATGTTGCACTAAGACCGCACTCAATGAACTGTATACGGCCATAAGCAAACAGGAAAACGCCCATCCAGAGGCGGCGCCCCTAGTGGCAGGGGACTTTAATGCAGGGAAACTTAAATCCGTTTTTACCTAATTTCTACCAGCATGTTAAATGTGCAACCAGAGGGGAAAAAAACTCTTGACCACCTTTACTCCACACACAGAGACGTGTACAAAGCTCTCCCTCGCCCTCCATTTGGCAAATCCGATCATAATTCTATCCTCCTAATTCCTGCTTACAAGCAAAAACTAAAGCAGGAAGCACCACTAACCCTGTTAATAAAAAAGTGGTCAGATGAAGCAGATGCTAAGCTACAGGACTGTTTTGCTAGCACAAACTGGAATATGTTCCGGGATTCTTCCGATGGCATTGAGGAGTACACCACATCAGTCACTGGCTTCATCAATAAGTGCATCGATGACATCGTCCCCACAGTGACTGTACGTACAGTGAGGGAAAAAAGTATTTGATCCCCTGCTGATTTTGTACGTTTGCCCACTGACAAAGAAATGAACAGTCTATAAATTTAATGGTAGGTTTATTTCAACAGTGAGAGACAGAATAACAACAAAGAAATCCAGAAAAATGCATGTAAAAAATGTTATAAATTGATTTGCATTTTAATGAGGAAAATAAGTATTTGACCCCCTCTCAATTAGAAAGATTTCTGGCTCCCAGGTGTCTTTTATACAGGTAACGAGCTGAGATTAGGAGCACACTCTTAAAGGGAGTGCTCCTAATCTCAGCTTGTTACCTGTATAAAAGACACCTGTCCACAGAAGCAATCAATCAATCAGATTCCAAACTCTCCACCATGGCCAAGACCAAAGAGCTCTCCAAGGATGTCAGGGACAAGATTGTAGACCTACACAAGGCTGGAATGGGCTACAAGACCATCGCCAAGCAGCTTGGTGAGAAGGTGACAACAGTTGGTGCGATTATTCGCAAATGGAAGAAAAACAAAATAACTGTCAATCTCCCTCGGCCTGGGGCTCCATGCAAGATCTCACCTCGTGGAGTTGCAATGATCATGAGAATGGTGAGGAATCAGCCCAGAACTACACAGGAGGATCTTGTCAATGATCTCAAGGCAGCTGGGACCATAGTCACCAAGAAAACAATTGGTAACACACTACGCCGTGAAGGACTGAAATCCTGCAGCGCCCGCAAGGTTCCCCTGCTCAAGAAAGCACATATACAGGGCCGTCTGAAGTTTGCCAATGAACATCTGAATGATTCAGAGGAGAACTGGGTGAAAGTGTTGTGGTCAAATGAGACCAAAATGGAGCTCCTTGGCATCAACTCAACTCGCCGTGTTTGGAGGAGGAGGAATGCTGCCTATGACCCCAAGAACACCATTCCCACCGTCAAACATGGAGGTGGAAACATTTTGCTTTGGGGGTGTTTTTCTGCTAAGGGGACAGGACAACTTCACCGCATCAAAGGGACGATGGATGGGGCCATGTACCGTCAAATCATGGGTGAGAACCTCCTTCCCTCAGCCAGGGCATTGAAAATGGGTTGTGGATGGGTATTCCAGCATGACAATGACCCAAAACAGATGGCCAAGGCAACAAAGGAGTGGCTCAAGAAGAAGCACATTAAGGTCCTGGAGTAGCCTAGCCAGTCTCCAGACCTTAATCCCATAGAAAATCTGTGGAGGGAGATGAAGGTTCGAGTTGCCAAACGTCAGACTCGAAACCTTAATGACTTGGAGAAGATCTGCAAAGAGGAGTGGGACAAAATCCATCCTGGTGGCCAACTACAAGAAACATCTGACCTCTGTGATTGCCAACAAGGGTTTTGCCACCAAGTACTAAGTCATGTTTTGCAGAGGGGTCAAATACTTATTTCCCTCATTAAAATGCAAATCAATGTATAACATTTTTGACATGTGTTTTTCTGGATTTTTTTGTTGTTATTCTGTCCCTCACTATTCAAATAAACCTACCATTAAAATTATAGACTGATCATGTCTTTATCAGTGGGCAAACGTACAAAATCAGCAGGGGATCAAATACTTTTTTCCCTCACTGTACATACCCCAATCAGAAGACATGGATTACAGGCAACATCCGCACTGAGCTAATGGGTAGAGCTGCCGCTTTCAAGGAGCGGGACTCGGAAGCTTATAAGAAATCCCGCTATGCCCTCCGACGAACCATCAAACAGGCAAAGCGTCAATACAGGACTAAGATCGAATCGTACTACACCGGCTCCGACACTCATTGGATGTGGCAGGGCTTGCAAACTATTACAGACTACAAAGGGAAACACAGCCGCGAGCTGCCCAGTGACACGAGCCTACCAGACGACCTAATAAATTCTGTGCTCGCTTCGAGGCAAGTAACACTGAAACAGGCATGAGAGCATCAGCTGTTCCGGACGACTGTGTGATCACCTTTAAACAGGTCAACATTCACAAGGCCGCAGGGTCAGGCGGATTACCAGGACGTGTACTCCGAACATGCGCTGACCAACTGGCAAGTGTCTTCACTGACATTTTCAACCTCTCCCTGTCTGAGTCTGTAATACCAACATGTTTCAAGCAGACCACCATAGTCCCTGTGCCCAAGAACACTAAGGTAACCTGCCTAAATGACTACCGACCCGTAGCACTCACGTCTGTAGCCATGAAGCGCTTTTAAAGGCTGGTCATGGCTCACATCAATACCATTATCCCATAAACCCTAGACCCACTCCAATTTGCATACCGCCCCAACAGATCCACAGATGATGCGATCTCTATTGCGCTGCACACTGCCCTTTCACACCTGGACAAAAGGAACACCTATGTGAGAATGCTATTCATTGACTACAGCTCAGAGTTCAACACCGTAGTGCCCTCTATGCTCATCACTAAGCTAAGGACCCTGGGACTAAAGACCTCCCTCTGCAACTGGATCCTGGACTTCCTGACGGGCCGCCCCCATGTGGTTAGTGTAGGTAACAACACATCCGCCACGCTGATCCTCAACACGGGTGCCCCTCAGGGGTGCATGCTCAGTCCCCTCCTGTACTCCCTGTTCACTCATGACTGCATGGCCAGGCACGACTCCAATACCATTATTAAGTTTGTTGATGACACAACAGTGGTAGGCCTGATCACTGACAACGATGAGACAGCCTATAGGGAGGAGGTCAGAGACCTGGCCGTGTGGTGCCAGGATAACAACCTCTCCCTCAACGTGATCAAGACAAAGGAGATGATTGTGTACTACAGGAAAAAAAAGAGGACCGAACACATACCCATTCTCATCGACGGGGCTGTAGTGGAGCAGGTTGAGAGCTTCAAGTTCCTTGGTGTCCACATCACCAACAAACTAACATGGTCCAAGCACACCAAGACAGTCGTGAAGAGGGCACGACAAAACCTAAGGAGACTGAAAAGATTTGGCATGGGTCCTCAGATCCTCAAAAGGTTCTACAGCTGCACCATCGAGAGCATCCTGACTGGTTGCATCACTGCCTGGCATGGCAACTGCTCGGCCTCCGACTGCAAGGCACTACAGAGGGTAGTGCGTACGGCCCAGTACATCACTGGGGCCAAGCTTCCTGCCATCCAGGACCTCTATACCAGGCGGTGTCAAAGGAAGGCCCTAAAAATTGTCAAAGACTCCAGCCACCCTAGTCATAGACTGTTCTCTCTGCTACCGCACGGCAAGCGGTACCGGAGCGCCAAGTCTAGGTCCAAGAGGTTTCTCAACAGCTTCTACCCCCAAGCCATAAGACATCTAATCAAATGGCTACCCAGACTATTTGCATTGCCCCCCCCCCCCCCCCCCACCCTTTTACGCTGCTGCTACTCTCTGTTTATTATCTATGCATAGTCACTTTAATAACTCTACCTACATGTACATATTACCTCAATTACCTCGACTAACCGGTGCCCCCGCACATTGACTCGGTACCAGTACCCAATAGCCTCGCTATTGTTATTTTTACTGCTGCTCTTTAATTATTTGTTACTTTTATTTTGTATTACTTTATATTGTATTTCTTTGTGATTTTTTTTGTATTCTTTGTTAAAACTGCATTGTTGGTTAAGGGCTTGTAAGTAAGCATTTCACTGTAAGGTCTAGTATTCGGCGCATGTGACAAATAAAATTTGATTTGATTTAAACATTTCTGGGATCTTTTATTTCAGCTCATGAAACATGGTACCAACACTTTACATGTTGCGTTTATATTTTTGTTCAGTGTATATATATATATATATATATATATATTTATGTGTTTGATAAGATGAGAGATTCTCTCAGGGAACCCCATTTTAATGACAGGGGACCCCACATGGGTCCCTGACCCCAAGTACTACTAACCTCTCTCTCTGCTTGCTTCCTCTCTGTGTGTCTCCTTTGCCTCCTGCATTGCAGCCTGCCTCACCACTGTATGTCTCTCTACTCTGTCTCTCTACTCTCTGTAATGAGAATTTAAGATTATAGCTGTCTTAATTTCAGTCAACTGCTACTGCTAAGGTCAGGCTCCATTTAACATTAGCTTCTAACTTCATCCTTCTGGTCAGCTAGTTCTAGCTAGCTAGCTGGCTAACAGTATCCAGAGCCCTTGAGCTAACTAGCTAACGTAAACTAGCTAGCCACCTGACTGAAATATCAGCGACTATTTACCAGTTGTACCATTCTCAGAGAGTCAGTTTTTTTTTGTATGTGTGTTGAAACGGCAGGAGTCGAGCGACGTTTAACAAATTGCCTCATGTCCAGTCGCAAGCCCACTGTCAGTGGCATCTCTACATGCCACTTGCCAGCGTTGGTCAGTCTGGGCTGAGGTGGTTCATTTCACGTCTCGGCCTGTGCCGTGGGCAGAGTTCTTCCATTGGACAGAGTGGTGAATGAATGCGCTGTTCACATAAGGAGCATACCTGAATCATGATTCCACTCGTTCACAGAGAGGCAGGTGCGATTAGAACACAGATCATTGACTCGGCTCAAGAATATTAACGTTTCGAGCGTTTATCAACGCTGCGAACGCTATACTAAGTGGGTAAACGATAATTAACTAAATAAAAAGGTGAGTAAATGCTATTTCACAAATATAAAGGTGAGTTTACCCTCCACTACATCCCTGAGCATAGCCTACCTGTGTATTTTCCCCTAGTAGCACGTACTGTTGAGTTTTGGCCAAATTAGAGAAAAATGCGGTAGTGTTGTCTTACAGTAACATTATACTACACTATTATATTTGGTTCTGTTATGTAGAATATTATCATTATGTGATCTTGCAGACATTGATTCAGCTTTAAACTAACTTTAGATCACCATTCGAGCACCATTCGCCAGAGTCGCCTGTTCTCTACGAGAATAAACACATGCACAGAACGTGTCCGCACATGTGCAGAAGCTTCAGGATCTTTAGTCTGGGGATCCGCAGCCACTCCGTTATCTCTATGGGTACACCACTCTGAGGGTACTCTCCTCCCCTAGTCCTTAGTAGTACGCACCTAATAATTAGTGAGTTTTTCCCTTTGCGCCTCTCTCTCTCTCTCTCTCTCTCTCTCTCTCTCTCTGTATCCGAGACAGCTCTCTCTCTCTCTCTCTCTGTTTCTCTTCCTCCATCTCTCTTTCTTTCTCCTTCTCCTTCTTTCCCTCTCTTTCTTATTAATGAGAGCCTTTCCCTTCAATGTTCTCTCTCTCTCTCCATCCCTCCCTCCCCACTTGGGGGGGGGGGGGGGGGGGGGGGGATTATAGTTCTGTTCTGCTCGGAGCAGTGAGTGAGAATGGCAGTGAGCCGTGACAGGATGGATGCTGCTATGTCATAATTAAAACTATTGACACATCTCCTCTCTAGTTAAGTAGATGCTTAAGTGATAATGCCTTCATCTCGGGCCAGCAAACCGTGCCAATATATCCACCAAACACCGGCTTCAAGGGCATTATCACTTTTATACAACGGGTTACCAACATATTAAATAATGATTGAAATATTTTCATTAAAAACATTATTTATTCATACTATTTCATCCTTCCATGAGATATAGTCCCCACACAAATCTAGGGTTGCTACCCAAGCCGGCTGGTCGTTCGTTCTATCTGTTTGGTTGCTAGAGATGGGACCCAGTCGTTAAGTATTTTTATTCTAAATCTATGGACACGACCCAGTCGTTCGTTCTAAATGTTCCGTTGCCATGATGGCTGGCAACGTTCTTATCATTTGCTTGCTAGCTAGCCAACTTCAGCTAACACAGTCGCGTCAAACAGTGCAGCCAGAATAACAGAAAAGTAGCTGCATTTGTGTTTGTTTAAGCTGTTTTCTAGTGATCCATAACAATGAGTTAATGATTTCGCCTGGCATAGAACTGTCACGGTGCTGTGTATAGGTGTGGTGTAGAATCAGGCGCAGGCAGCAGAGGGTAAGTCCAACAAGACTTTACTAAAGCACAAAATTAATCCAAAACAGCCCGGAGGCAAAAAGACGCACACAGGCGTAAATGCAAGCGCACACACAGGTGCGTAAAGCTCTCCTAACACAACGAGGAGTAAGCTAAGGAAAAATAGCGTACCGACACGGGTAGCGCAACCATGACACGAACAATTACACACAACACTAACCTAACAACAAGGAAACTAAATAGGGTGCTAAATGAGACCTAACACAAAACAGGTGTGACTAACAGACCAAACCAAACAAACACGAAACATAGAGCGGTGGCAGCTAGAACTCCGGAGACGACGACCGGCGAAACCTGCCCGAACAAGGAGGAGGAGCCGCCTCGGCCGAAACCGTGACAGTACCCCCCCCTTGACCTCGGGGACGACCAGTGGGACGCGGAGCAGGGCGCGTAGGATGACCACGATGGAATTCGGTCATCAGGGACGGATCCAGAATGTCCCTCCTTGGCACCCAGCACCGCTCCTCCGGACCGTACCCCTCCCACTCCACGAGATATTGGAGACCCCCCATCCGGCGTCTCGAATCCAGGATGGTCCGAACCGTGTACGCCGGAGCCCCCTCGATGTCCAACGGGGGCGGAGGAGTCTCCTCAATCTCAAAGTCCTGGAGTGGACCAGCTACCACCGGCCTGAGGAGAGACACATGGAACGAGGGGTTAATATTCTTGTAATCAATAGGTAGTTCTAACCTGTAACTCACCTCGTTCAATCTCCTCAGGACTTTAAAAGGCCCCACAAACCGCCGACCCAGCTTCCGGCAGGGCAGGCGGAGGGGCAGGTTTCTGGTTGAGAGCCAGACTCGATCTCCAGGTGCGTACACTGGCCCCTCACTGCGGTGTAGGTCGGCGCTCGTCTTCTGTCGACGTATGGCACGCTGCAGATGGACGTGTGCAGCGTCCCACGTCTCCTCCGAGCGCCGCACCCACTCATCCACAGCGGGGGCCTCGATCTGGCTCTCATGCCATGGTGCCAGAACCGGCTGGTACCCTAATACACACTGAAAAGGGGTTAGTTGGGTGGAGGAGTGGCGGAGAGAGTTCTGTGCCATCTCGGCCCAGGGCACATATCTCGCCCACTCCTCCGGCCGGCCCTGACAATATGACCTCAGAAACCTACCCACATCCTGGTTGACTCGTTCAACCTGCCCATTACTCTCCGGGTGGTAACCCGAGGTAAGGCTCACCGAGACCCCCAAACGTTCCATAAATGCTCTCCAGACTCTGGAGGTAAACTGGGGGCCTCGATCGGACACTATATCCTCGGGCACCCCGTAATGCCGGAAGACGTGAGTAAATAGAGCCTCAGCGGTCTGTAGGGCCGTAGGAAGACCCGGCATGGGAAGGAGACGACAGGCCTTCGAGAACCGATCCACAACGACCAGGATGGTGGTATTCCCCTGTGAGGAGGGAAGATCGGTAACAAAATCCACCGAGAGGTGAGACCAGGGTCGTTGTGGAACGGGCAGGGGCTGTAATTTACCCCTGGGCAAGTGTCTGGGCGCCTTACACTGGGCACACACTGAGCAGGAGGAGACATAAACCCTCACATCCCTGGCTAACGTTGGCCACCAGTACTTCGTACTAAGGCAGTGCACTGTCCGGCCAATACCCGGATGTCCAGAGGAGGGGGACGTGTGAGCCCAATAAATCAGCCGATCCCGGACCTCGAGCGGGACGTACACCCGACCCACCGGACACTGTGGAGGACTAGGCTCGGTGCGCAACGCCCGCTCGATCTCCGCATCGACCTCCCACACCACCGGTGCCACCAGACAAGACTCCGGTAGTATGGGAATGGACTCCACGCACCTCTCCTCCGTGTCATACTGACGGGACAGAGCATCTGCCTTCCCGTTCTGGGACCCAGGGATGTAAGTGATCTTGAACACAAACCGGGCGAGAAACATAGTCTATCAAGCCTGGCGAGGATTCAGTCTCCTAGCTGCCCGAATGTATTCCAGGTTACGATGGTCGGTCAGAATGAGGAAAGGGTGCTGAGCCCCCTCAAGCCAATGCCTCCACACCTTTAGGGCCTGTACTACGGCTAACAGCTCCCTGTCCCCTACGTCATAATTCCGCTCCGCCGGACTGAGCTTCTTAGAATAAAAAGCACAGGGGCGGAGCTTAGGTGGTGTACCGGATCGTTGAGAAAGAACTGCCCCGATACCGGCCTCAGACGCGTCCACCTCAACTTGGAAGGGTAAAGTGGGATCCGGGTGCGCCAACACCGGAGCCGAGGTAAACAGGTCCTTCAGTCTCCCAAAGGCCCTGTCCGCCTCAGCTGACCACTGCAAGGGCACCGGACCCCCCTTCAGAAGAGACGTTATGGGAGCTGCCACCTGTCCAAAACCCCGGATAAACCTCCGGTAGTAATTCGCAAAACCCAAGAACCGCTGCACCTCTTTAACCGTAGTTGGGGTTTGCCAATTACGCACGGCGGACACTCGGTCCACCTCCATTCTCACCCCTGACGCAGACAACTGGTAACCCAAAAAGGAAACTGACTCCTGGAAGAACAGACATTTCTCAGCTTTGACATACAGGTCATGCTCCAACAGTCTCCTCAATACCCTGCGCACCAGGGCTACATGCTCGGCCCGAGTAGCACTGTACACAAGAATATCATCTATGTACACCACTACTCCCTGCGCCTGCATGTCCCGGAAAAGTTCGTCTACAAACGATTGGAAGACTGATGGAGCATTCATTAACCCATATGGCATGACGAGATACTCGTAATGGCCGGAGGTAGTACTAAATGCTGTCTTCCACTCATCGCCCTCCCTAATGCGCACCAAGTTATATGCGCTCCTGAGATCCAATTTTGTGAAGAACCTTGCCCCGTGTAAGGACTCCGTCATGGTCCCAATCAGAGGAAGTGGATAGCTGTACTTCACTGTCACCTGATTGAGACCGCGGTAATCAATACACGGACGCAAACCTCCATCCTTTTTCTTCACGAAAAAGAAGCTTGAGGATGCGGGAGAAGTGGAGGCCCGTATGTATCCCTGTCTCAGAGACTCGGCAATGTAAGTCTCCATTGCCTTTTTCTCCTCCTGTGACAAAGGATACACATGGCTCCGCGGAAGCGCTGCCCCTGTCTGGAGGTCTATCGCACAATCCCCTTGTCTATGAGGTGGCAACTGTGCCGCTCTGGTCTTACTGAACACGAGCGCCAAATCCTCATACTCAGGAGGAATGTGCAGTGCTGGCATCTGGTTCGGACTCTCCACCGAGGTCGCCCCTACGGAAACACCCAGACATAACCCCTCACACTGAGCAGACCACCCTTTAAGAGCCTTCTCTCGCCACGAAATAGTAGGATCATGGGTCATCAACCAGGGAAGCCCCAGTACCACCGGATACGCAGGAGAGTCGATCAGATAGAGTTGAATCGTCTCCTCATGACCCCCCTGCGTCATCATCCTAAGTGGCGCTGTGACCTCCCCAATTAACCCAGATCCTAACGGACGACTATCTAGGGCATGTACAGGAAAGGGTTTTTCGACTGGAAGGAGGGGAATCCCTAACTTAACACAGAATCTCCGGTCTACAAAATTCCCAGCTGCGCCTGAATCGACTAGCGCCTTATGCTGGGACCGAGGTGCAACCTGTGGGAAACAAACAGGTAAGGTAATGTGTACGACAGAAAGCTCTGGGTAAGTAGGGCGCCTACTCACCTGGGTGGACTCCCCACTGTATGACCTGCTCTCTCCCTCCCCAGGGGACCTCCCCAGCACCTAGCCGCGGTGTGCCCTCCGCGCCCACACTTGGTGCAGGAGACTGCCCCCCTCGGGCTCCTACCTCTTCTCCCTCTAGCGCCAGCACCTCCAAGCTCCATCGGACACTGCTCGGAGGCGCTGGAGGGTGGAATGGGGGGCCCCCACCTGGGACGTCCGCGGGTCGCCAGCAGGTTGTCCAGTCGAATGGCCATGTCCACCAGCTGGTCAAATGTTAGTGTAGTGTCCCTGCAGGCTAACTCCCTGCGGACGTCCTCCCGAAGGCTACATCTGAAGTGGTCTATGAGGGCCCTCTCATTCCACCCCGCATCAGCCGCTAGAGTCCGGAACTCCAGCGCAAACGCCTGAGCGCTCCTCATCCCCTGTCGGAGGTGGAATAGACGTTCCCCCGCCGCTCTCCCCTCTGGTGGATGGTCGAAGACCGCACGGAAGCGACGGGAGAACTCCGCATAGGTGACTGTGGCGGCGTCTATTCCCCTCCATTCGGCGTTGGCCCACTCCAACGCCTTGCCGGTGAGACAGGAGATGAGGGCGGAAACGCTCTCGTATCCCGAGGGCGCCGGGTGTATGGTGGCAATGTAGAGCTCCACTTGTAAGAGGAACCCCTGACACCCGGCAGCGGTGCCGTCGTACGCCCTCGGGAGCGAGAGCCGAATCCCACTGGGTTCCGGTCGATGGACGGGCTGGCTGTCCGGTGGTGATGGTGCGATAGGTGGGGCTGTGGGAACCCCGCTGGTCTCCCATCGTCGAAGGGTGTCCATGATGCCCTCCAAGGCGTGCCCGATTCGGTTGATCCGGTGCTCTTGACCAAGGAGACGCTCCTCCATGGGGTCGACGGGTGCTCCTGCTGATTCCATTAAAAGGTGTGTAATTCTGTCACGGTGCTGTGTATAGGTGTGGTGTAGAATCAGGCGCAGGCAGCAGAGGGTAAGTCCAACAAGACTTTACTAAAGCACAAAATTAATCCAAAACAGCCCGGAGGCAAAAAGACGCACACAGGCGTAAATACAAGCGCACACACAGGTGCGTAAAGCTCTCCTAACACAACGAGGAGTAAGCTAAGGAAAAATAGCGTACCGACACGGGTAGCGCAACCATGACACGAACAATTACACACAACACTAACCTAACAACAAGGAAACTAAATAGGGTGCTAAATGAGACCTAACACAAAACAGGTGTGACTAACAGACCAAACCAAACAAACACGAAACATAGAGCGGTGGCAGCTAGAACTCCGGAGACGACGACCGGCGAAACCTGCCCGAACAAGGAGGAGGAGCCGCCTCGGCCGAAACCGTGACAAGAACATTTACACTCTTCAGAGGAGCTAGCCAACTACACAGCTAACACAATCACTTCAAACTGAAGCTGTTGCAAATGTCGGAGAGACAGACAAGGTTAATACAAATCTCTGCTGTTGACAACCAAACGCTAGTCTAAAAGAAATGGGAGATAATGTCTAGATGCTTTTTACAGTGGAGATCAAGTTTATAAATTGCCTGGCTGGGCTGTTGAGACAGTGGATTGCGCAGTCAGATGGAATAGTGAATAGGCATTTCAACGTCTTAGCTTTAGCCGGTGGTAACTTGTGGAATAGACACCGACTAAAATGCGGTTTTAACCAATCAGCATCCATGATTAGACCCACCCGTTGTATAATGAAGAATAATTAAGCTATTGTCTATGGTCTAGCCAGCTGACATTCAGGGTTGTGTCCAAAATGGCACCCTGTTCCCTATTCAGATAACTACTTTTGACTAAGGCCCTTAGGGCTCTCCATAGGGAATTAGGGTGTCATTTCGGATGCAACCAAGTTTCAAGCTTTATTAGTCGTATGTATGGGATACACATGGTATACACCGTCTGCACTTATGCACTTATAGACTGTCCGGACACTGAGGATGGTCATTGCAAAATTATCATGTTTTGGTCAATTAAAAATGTATTTGTGGAGTTTGATGTGTGTTAGGGGTTATTGTCTTGCTGGAAGATCCACTTGCGACCAAGTTTCAGCCTCCTGGCAGAGGCAACATAGCCTCGTACGAACCATCCTGATCTCGCGAGCTTACATTCTGTTGTTTCGCTACACGGATACAGTTATAATATAATTCTACTTGGTAAATGTAGTATACTATAATTGCAGCAGCCTCAAGTGCCAGAGGTATAGCTGCTCAAATACAATGAACTGTGAAATAACCAGCCAAGGATGTCCAGGGTGAGCCTGAAGAGCTCTCTGTAACATAGAATTACAAATGGTATTGTAGTTAGTAAATGGTGAATCAGTTGTTTAGCCCCTTGTGACAGACTGTTAACATACATGAATAAGACAAATTGAGTAGTTGGAATGGCCAGCACACGTGAGATTTGGTTCTGGGTCCCTTACGAGATTAGTTCTTATTTAGGTGACTCAGAGGGTAAAAAATACTGTATAGCAGCAAGCTGCAGTATGTAAGCCAGTGGCATACAAAGAGAAATATAGAAGTAAGCTATATGTAAGCCACTGGATAAATGTAGCCTACAAAGAAAAACTCAAAGAAAAAAAACCTGAGCCTTCCACTTAGGGACAAGGATTGAGCAGCCAGCAAGGTGAACTGAAAAACTCTTCAGTAACATTCACTGGCAAGGTTTGCAATTTCATGTGGTTTTCGGAATCTACTTGTCTTCATACCCCACCAGGCCTTGTATAGCCTATGTGAGATACTGATGGCAACAACAGCAACAGCAATCGCAAACCAATTCAAACCAAACCAATTCAATAAACTATTAACTGGATGGACACTAAATCCAAATGCTACCTCCCACTGCACTGAGAGTCCATGATAATACCAAGGTACTACTAGAGCTGCTGTCTGAGTATGAGCTGTGTTGAATGCTTGTGGCCAGCCACTGAGTGAATAAGTTGTGTGTGTGTGTGTGTCACGCTACGACCCAACGCTATCAACAACGCAGACGTTATTTTGTGTGTGTGTTTGAGTGTGTGCATGCATCTGTCTCTGTGTGTGCATGTATGCTTCTGTCTGTCTGTGTGTGTGTGTGTGTGTGTGTGTGTGTGTGTGTGTGTGTGTGTGTGTGTGTGTGTGTGTGTGTGTGTGTGTGTGTGTGTGTGTGTGTGTGTGACGCACGCCACGTTGTTAACAAGAACACCTAGATACCCACGTCAGAGTACACCTTCTGCCTACTCCACTGTCCCCAGGCTGAGATGAGAACAGAGGTCTATTCCTGCTAGAGGAACAGCGGCTGGGTCCCACAGGCACCATTCAATATACCCTGCTGCTGTTTGCTGATGAAGAAATGGAGAAGCACAGGCGACATGACTCATCAGCACATTAACCAAATTATTGACATATGTGATCCCGGCAGGAAATTAACCCACAATCTTTGCGTTGCTAGTGGCGTCAGGGTTTTACCAACTGAGCCCGCACAAGACAATGGAGGTAGCAAGGCCAACAATGAAAACCCACCACAATGAAGACCATCAAAGCGACACTGTAAATTGTTGTTTTCACTAACCGCCTGATGACTTTGCTGTGACACACACAAATGGTCCCTTGTGTCTCTGGTTTTCTGTGATGTTCCTAATCCTAATTTAATCTGACGGCTGTATTGTAGCCCTACTACTCTTTACTGACACACACCACACACACACACTTTTTCTTTCTCTCTCTCTCTCTCTTACATACTCTCTCTCTTTCTCTCTCACACACTCTCTCTCTCTCTCACACAAACACATTCACTCTCACATTCACTCTCTCTCTATCTATCTCTCTTCACTGACAGATTCCTAGAAGAGATCCAGCCCAGTGGCTGAGACATATGTGGAGGGAATAGGACACACACATGCATTTGCATGATACACAACCAACAACACACATCCAGTGCAATTAGCTTCGGGAAATTACAAGTGCATTTGATAGCTTCCTGCAGGAGGAGCAGGCAAGGAACAAAGTGGGTGTGTGGTACATGGAATTCATTTGGAATGTAATGAAATAGCCATTTTCCTGGATATTATCTTTCTGGTATTGCCAGCCTTTGGTTCACACACTGCTACAGTACTATTTACATTTACATTTTAGTAAATGTACTGTACTATGTATGTGTGCAATGGGTGGAGCTGATTGAGAAATAATCTGTGTGTACACAGAATGCATTTCAATATTGATTTTTTTGTACAATGATAGATAATATAATAATCATATAGGCCTAATTATAATTATAATGCTTCCAGTGTTTTTTTTTAGGGTAAGTAATGTGAATTCTACCATTTGCATTTGTGCTGTTTGATCAAAGTGTCCTCATTCAGTCTGTCTGTTTCGCCATCAAATCAAATTTTATTTGTCACATGCGCCGAATACAACAGGAAATGCTTACTTACAAGCCCTTAAACAACAATGCAGTTTTAAGAAAGAATACCCAAAAGAATATCACAAAAAAATACAATATAAAATAATACGAAATAAAAGTAACAAATAATTAAAGAGCAGCAGTAAAAATAACAACAGCGAGGCTATGTACAGTGAGGGAAAAAAGTATTTGATCCCCTGCTGATTTTGTACGTTTGCCCACTGACAAAGAAATTATCAGTCTATAATTTTAATGGTAGGTTTATTTGAACAGTGAGAGACAGAATAACAACAAAAAAATTCAGAAAAACGCATGTCAAAAATGTTATAAATTGATTTGCATTTTAAGTGCCCTTGAGCAAGGCACTTAACCCTAATTGCTCCTGTAAGTCGCTCTGGATAAGGGTGTCTGCTAAATGACTAAAAATGTTTTTTTTTTTAAATGAGGGAAATAAGTATTTGACCCCCTCTCAATCAGAAAGATTTCTTTGCTCCCAGGTGTCTTTTATACAGGTAACGAGCTGAGATTAGGAGCACACTCTTAAAGGGAGTGCTCCTAATCTCAGTTTGTTACCTGTATAAAAGACACCTGTCCATAGAAGCAATCAATCAATCAAATTCCAAACTCTCCACCATGGCCAAGACCAAAGAGCTCTCCAAGGATGTCAGGGACAAGATTGTAGACCTACACAAGGCTGGAATGGGCTACAAGATCATCGCCAAGCAGCTTGGTGAGAAGGTGACAACAGTTGGTGCGATTATTCGCAAATGGAAGAAACACAAAAGACTGTCAATCTCCCTCGGCCTGGGGCTCCATGCAAGATCTCACCTCGTGGAGTTGCAATGATCATGAGAATGGTGAGGAATCAGCCCAGAACTACACAGGAGGATCTTGTCAATGATCTCAAGGCAGCTGGGACCATAGTCACCAAGAAAACAATTGGTAACACACTACGCCGTGAAGGACTGAAATCCCGCAGCGCCTGCAAGGTCCCCCTGCTCAAGAAAGCACATATACAGGCCCGTCTGAAGTTTGCCAATGAGCATCTGAATGATTCAGAGGAGAACTGGGTGAAAGTGTTGTGGTCAGATGAGACCAAAATGGAGCTCTTTGGCATCAACTCAACTTGCCGTGTTTGGAGGAGGAGGAATGCTGCCTATGACCCCAAGAACATCATCCCCACCGTCAAACATGGAGGTGGAAACATTATGCTTTGGGGGTGTTTTTCTGCTAAGGGGACAGGACAACTTCACCGCATCAAAGGGACGATGGACGGGGCCATGTACCGTCAAATCTTGGGTGAGAACCTCCTTCCCTCAGCCAGGGCATTGAAAATGGGTCGTGGATGGGTATTCCAGCATGACAATGACCCAAAACACACGGCCAAGGCAACAAAGGAGTGGCTCAAGAAGAAGCTCATTAAGGTCCTGGAGTGGCCTAGCCAGTCTCCAGACCTTAATCCCATAGGAAATCTGTGGCGGGAGCTGAAGTTTCGAGTTGCCAAACGTCAGCCTCGAAACCTTAATGACTTGGCGAAGATCTGCAAAGAGGAGTGGGACAAAATCCCTCCTGAGATGTGTACAAACCTGGTGGCCAACTACAAGAAACGTCTGACCTCTGATTGCCAACAAGGGTTTTGCCACCAAGTACTAAGTCATGTTTTGCAGAGGGGTCAAATACTTATTTCCCTCATTAAAATGCAAATCAATTTATAACATTTTTGACATGCGTTTTTCTGGATTTTTGTTGTTGTTATTCTGTCTCTCACTGTTCAAATAAATCGACCATTAAAATTATAGACTGATCATGTCTTTGTCAGTGGGCAAACGTACAAAATCAGGGCCCTGTCAGGTGTCTGGAGCAAATCCCTCTCGTTCCGACTCATAAAATAAAAAATATTTGTCCAGTTCAAGGTGAGTAATCGCTGTTCTGATGTCCAGAAGCTCTTTTCGATCATAAGAGACGGTAGCAGCAACATTATGTACTAAATAAGTTACAAACAATGCAAAAAAACACAGAGAATAGCACGGTTGGTTAAGAGTCCATAAAACGGCAGCCATCCCCTCCGGCGCCATCATTTCATGAAATGGATGTAGACCTACGTACTATAATATGAAATCAATACAACCCTCATAAATACACCAGGCCGATGTATGACCAGATCATAGACTATATAAAGACGAATGTGTCACACCCTGATCCATTTCACCTGTCTTTGTGATTGTCTCCACCCCCCTCCAGGTGTCGCCCATCTTCCCCATTATCCCTAGTGTATTTATACCTGTGTTCTTTGTTTGTCTGTTGCCAGTTCGTTTTGTTTCGTCAAGCCTACCAGCGTTTTCCCCCTTGCTCCTGTCGTTCTCAAGTTCCTGTTTTCCAGTTTTCCTGGTTTTGACCATTCTGCCTGCCTTGACCCTGAGCCTGCCTGCCGTTCTGTACCTTTTGGACTCTGATCTGGATTACTGACCTCTGCCTGCCCTTGACCTGTCGTTTGCCTGCCCACCGTTTTTGTAATAAACTTTTGTTACTTCAACAATGTCTGCATCTGGGTCTTCTCCTGAAACATGATAGTACGAACTGGCCATGACTGACCCAGCAGACTCGGCCCAGCTCCACAACGCCATCTCCTCCCAACAAGCCACCATTGGAAGGCACAAGGAGTTGCTTCGTGGTCTCATGGAAGGGTTCCAGACCTTGGCCGAACGCCATGACCGAGCATTTAACACATTGCTGGAGCAATTCTGCGGGTTGTCTGTTAGGCAGCCTCCCATGACGGTAACCTCCCAGCCCTTCAGCAACCCGGCTGTTAGCAGCACGGCCTCCCCGGCCACCCCGGTTTCCCAAGAACCCCACTTACCTCCCCAGGAATGCTTCGCTGGAGAGTCGGGAACCTGTCTGGCATTTCTCGCTCAGTGTTCGCTCATCATCGAGCTGCAGCCCTCCTCCTTCGAATCCGGCCAATTGTCCTTAGATTCACCTTCCTCGTCTTTCTAACACTTCACTATCTTTTCACTAAAGCAAAAACAATTACGAAAGGAGTGGGACTGCCCCACTGCCCCACAATGTTATACGAATAGATTAAATCCAACTCCTCAGATACAATTAACTCTGTATAAAGAATGGACCAGCTAGATCCACTCCTGTTTACTGTAGAACTCCTGTTATCCCACTGTATCATCTACAGTACATTGTAATAAGATAAATTACAAACTCAGTACACTGTAAGATAAGATCTACAACATGGTAAGATAAGGGGCGAAAGGTAGTCTCGTGGTTAGAGCGTTGGGCCAGTAACCGACCGGTCGCTGGTTCGAATACTGGAATTGCTGTGCCCTTGAGCAAGGCAGTTAATCCTAAATGTGGGTGTTTCAGGGGGAGTTAGGATATGCAAGAAACACACTTGTGTATAACAGGACAAATATACTGAACAAAAATATAAATGCAACTTGTGTTTGTTTCATGAGCTGAAATAAAAGATCCCAAAAATGTTCCATACGCAACAACAACGTATTTATCTCAAATGTGGTGCACATCCCTGTTAGTGAGCATTTCTCCTTTGCCAAGATCATCCATCCACCTTTAAGGCATGGCATATCAAGAAGCTGATTAAACAGCATGATCATTACACAGGGCACCTTGTGCTGGGGACAACAAAAGGCCACTCTAAAAAATGCCACAGATGTCTCAAGTTTTGAGGGAGCGTGCAATTGGCATGCTGACTGCAGGAATATCCACCAGCTGTTGCCAGAGAATGTAATGTACATTTCTCTACAATAAGCCACATCCATTGTTGTTTTAGAGAATTTGGCAGTACATCCAACTGGCATCAAAACTGCAGACCATGTGTAACCACGCCAGTCCAGGACCTCCACATCCGGCTTCTTCACCAGCGGGATCATCTGAGACCAGCCATCCGGACAGCTGATGAAATTGTGGTTTGCACAACCAAAGAATTTCTGCACAAACTGTCAAAAACCGTCTCAGGGAAACTCATCTGCGTGCTCGTCGTCCTCATCAGGGTCTTGACCTAACTGCAGTTTGGCTTCGCAACTGACTTCAGTGGGCAAATGCTCACCTTCGATGGCCACTGGCACGCTGGAGAACTATGCTCTTCATGTATGAATCTCGGTTTCAAATGTACCGGGCAGATGACAGACAGCATGTTTGGCATCGTGTGGGCGAGTGGTTTGCTGATGTCAACGTTGGGAACAAAGTGTCCCATGGTGGCAGTGTGGTTATGGTATGGGCAGGCATAAGCTACGGAAAACAAAAACAATTGCATTTTATCTATGACAATTTGAATGCACAGAGATACCGTGATGAGATGAGATCCTGAGCACCATTGCCCCATCCAGGCTCTGTCGTAGCCGGCCGCGACCGGGAGACCCATGGGGCGGCGCACAATTGGCCCAGCATCGTCAAGGGTAGGGGAGGGACTGGCCGGCAGGGATGTAGCTCAGTTGGTAGAGCATGGCGTTTGCAACGCCAGGGTTGTGGGTTCGATTCCCACGGGGGACCAGTATGAGAAAAAAATTATATATATAATAATAATGTATGCACTAACTGTAAATCGCTCTGGATAAGAGCGTCTGCTAAATGACGTAAATGTAAATGTAAATTGTCGTGCCATTCATCTGCCGTCATCACCTCATGTTTCAGCATGATAATGCACAGCCTCATTTCGCAAGGATCTGTACACAATTCCTGGAAGCTGAAAAAATGCCTGCATACTCAACAGCCATGTCAACCATTGAGCATGTTTGGGATGCTCTGGATCAACGTGTACGACAGTGTGTTCCAGTTCCCGACAATATCCAACAGCCATTGAAGAGAAGTGGGACAACATTCCACAGGCCACGATCAACAGCCTGATCAACTCTATGTGAAGGAGAGGTATCGTGCTGCATGAAGCAAATTATGGTCACACCAGATACTGGCTGGTTTTCTGATACACGCCCCTACCTTTTTTTAAGGTATCTGTGACCAACAGATGTATATCTGTATTCCCAGTCATGTGAAATCCATAGATTAGGGTCTAACAAATGTATTTCAAATGATTTATTTACAGTGGGGAAAAAAAGTATTTAGTCAGCCACCAATTGTGCAAGTTCCCCCACTTTAAAAGATTAGAGAGGCCTGTAATTTTCATCATAGGTACACGTCAACTATGACAGACAAAATGAGCATTTTTTTCCAGAAAATCACATTGTAGGATTTTTTATGAATTTATTTGCAAATTATGATGGAAAATAAGTATTTGGTCAATAACAAAAGTACTTTGTTATATACCCTTTGTTGGCAATGACACAGGTCAAACGTTTTCTGTAAGTCTTCACAAGGTTTTCACACACTGTTGCTGGTATTTTGGCCCATTCCTCCATGCAGATCTCCTCTAGAGCAGTGATGTTTTGGGGCTGTCGCTGGGCAACACGGACTTTCAACTCCCTCCAAAGATTTTCTATGGGGTTGAGATCTGGAGACTGGCTAGGCCACTCTAGGACCTTGAAATGCTTCTTACGAACCCAGCCACGTTTCATCTTCAATGCCCTTGCTGATGGAAGGAGGTTTTCACTCAAAATCTCACGATACATGGCCCCATTCATTCTTTCCTTTACACGGATCAGTCATCCTGGTCCCTTTGCAGAAAAACAGCCCCAAAGCATGATGTTTCCACCCCCATGCTTCACAGTAGGTATGGTGTTCTTTGGATGCAACTCAGCATTCTTTGTCCTCCAAACACGACGAGTTGAGTTTTTACCAAAAAGTTCTATTTTGGTTTCATCTGACCATATGACATTCTGCCAATCCTCTTCTGGATCATCCAAATGCACTCTAGCAAACTTCAGACGGGCCTGGACATGTACTGGCTTAAGCAGGGGGACACGTCTGGCACTGCAGGATTTGAGTCCCTGGCGGCGTAATGTGTTACTGATGGTAGGCTTTGTTACTTTGGTCCCAGCTCTCTGCAGGTCATTCACTAGGTCCCCCCGTGTGGTTCTGGGATTTTTGCTCACCGTTCTTGTGATCATTTTGACCCCACGGGGTGAGATCTTGCGTGGAGTCCCAGATCGAGGGAGATTATCAGTGGTCTTGTATGTCTTCCATTTCCTAATAATTGCTCCCACAGTTGATTTCTTCAAACCAGGCTGCTTACCTATTGCAGATTCAGTCTTCCCAGCCTGGTGCAGGTCTACAATTTTGTTTCTGGTGTCCTTTGACAGCTCTTTGGTCTTGGCCATAGTGGAGTTTGGAGTGTGACTGTTTGAGGTTGTGGACAGGTGTCTTTTATACTGAAAACAAGTTCAAACAGGTGCCATTAATACAGGTAACGAGTGGAGGACAGAGGAGCCTCTTAAAGAAGAAGTTACAGGTCTGTGAGATCCAGAAATCTTGCTTGTTTGTAGGTGACCAAATACTTATTTTCCACCATAATTTGCAAATAAATTCTTTAAAAATCCTACAATGTGATTTTCTGGAATTTTTTTCCTCATTTTGTCTGTCATAGTTGACGTGTACCTATGATGAAAATTACAGGCCTCTCTCATGTTTTTCAGTGGGAGAACTTGCACAATTGGTGGCTGACTAAATACGTTTTTTCCCCACTGTATTTATATGAACTGTAACTCAGTAAAATCTTTGAAATTGTTGCATGTTGCGTTTATATTTTTGTTCAGTGTATAAGCACCTACCTAATAATAAGAATTATTAAGATCTACACAGTAAGATAAAAATCAACTCTTCAGATTAGAGCCAACTCTTCAGATAAGATCAATTTTTTCAGATAAGATCCAAGACAACTCTTCAACAAAATAGGTATTCAGATTGCAGGTAAATATAATTGCATGTCTCTATTCACTATTATCTCCCAGTGTCATCTCTTTTCATCTCTATTGTTGCCTGGCCTATACATATTTATGAGATATTTATGATGAGTCTATTATTATTTGCATTGCCAGCTGTGTGCATCTGTAGATAAGAGAAGAACATAGAAACGTAATTTGCAGTAGTGCTGACTTCATCATTATTGACTCCAGTTTAAAACCCAGTGGACTAGGTGGGGTGTGGATCTCTTTGTGTCTCTGAGACTCATTATAGTGTGTGTGCATGTGCGTGTGTGTATGTGTGTACTAAATGATAATTGCTCTCTGACATACTTTGCATAGACATTTTATTATAACATTTTTATATAGAGTGGCATAATCTTGTCACAGATGCCAAGCTTGTTGATGATTCAAATGAGGTGAAAACAATTAACAGATTTTGAAGTTATACAATGCCCTCACTTTACATATAGCTTAGACACCTTATTTCCCAGCAATAAAGAAAGAAGCATTCTCTCTCTCTCTCTCTCCCTTATCTAGTGAAATCCAAGCCACCCACTACACAGACACACCAGTCCAGTCACAGAGCGTGAATTATCACCTTCTCAGAAGGACTATAAAAACCTTGGAGGAAGAATGACTATGCACAAGATACACAGATCATAACTCGGAAGATCATGCTCTTGTTTCTCTCGTTCCTTTTTTCGTCAAACTCCAAAAGCAAAGCACAGTTTAGACATGATCAATCATTTCTACATGTTATTAATGACAGGACATACCAGTCGATATCAGCTCAATCCAGGCCAATTAGTCCAACACCAGCCAGAAGAGATATTGACGAAGTGATCAGTAAGTCAGTCTGATATAACAGTCAATAGTGAATTTATTGCATCCCAAATGGCACCTTATTCCCTTTTAAAGCTGCAACCAAATTCATATAGAAATGTGAGTTATAAATCTGACATTCTCATTGAAAGCAGGTCTAAGAAGCGGTAGATATGTTCTATGTGCGCTATTTCTATGTTTCTCCTGCTTACATTTCGTTTTTGAGTCTTTTGCTTTCGGTTTTGTACACCAGCTTCAAACAGCTAAAAATACAATATTTTTGGTTATGGTACAATGATTATCTACACTATACTTGCTTGTTTGTCACATAAACTGAAATTAGGCAAACTATTCGAATTGTAGCAACCAGGAAATGGTGGAGCAATTTCTGCATAGTGCATCTTTAATGTACTACTTTTGACCAGGACCCCTGGGATACTATACAGTGAATAGGGTGCCATTTGGGACGCTCGCTTGGATGTCCTTTCTGAAACTGATCACCATTGATCACCACAGCCCTATAAAGACATGCTAAGTGATCCGTGTTATTTGAGATGACAGATCTATCCCACTGGGCAAAAACTGGTTGAATCAACTTGTTTCCACGTAATTTCAACCCAAAACATCAATGTGATGATGTTGAAAAAACGTGGAAAACTGATTGGATTTGCAAAAAGTCATCAATGTAAGGCTATTTCGGGGGGGGTTTTCACCCGACTTTTAACCAAAATCCAATGCCATGGTGACATTTTGTGTTGATTTAACGTTGAATTCACGTTAGTTGACAACTCAACCAATTGTAAATCAAAACTAGACGTTGAACTGACTTCTGTGCCCAGTGGGCTATTGTCTCACAGGTCATGCAAGGAGCTCTTTCCCAATAATCGATAGCCTTGTTGGCTGATCAGAAATTATACATACCTACAGCCTATTACGGTATACTAGGGTCTACCACTACCTGAATGGATTGAATCCATGCAATAAGTGAATTGGCTATTATTCCGGAAAACTGATGCTGCAACATTAATTCATTAACTGCATTGCATATCTGGCTGGATGTAGGCTATAGGCTACAGCCATCAATTCTTGACAGTGATGTGAGAAGTTGATGATGACAAGGAGGACTGGAGGAGGATGATGACAATCAATGTCTGTATGGTTTCATCAAATCAGTTACCGCCAATACAACAAGCCTGAACTTCAGGGAAACTGTGTCCAGACTTGACCGGTAGACAGAGGGTGATACTGTTTGTAGTGTAAAGACACTGTGTAGGCCTAACCCCAGCGTCACCTTTTTGGATGATGCATCATCATCATAGCCATCATCACTAAAAGGGATGGCAACAAATCTGTCAAAAGAAGAATGAGCAGAAATAACAACTTACCGCGATGCTGACGGTGTCATCTCCTTGGAACATGGGGATGAATTTGTCCCCACGGATAATTTCGGACTGATTCAGAGGACGGAAGCGACATAGCACCTTGATGTTACATTCTGCGCTAGCTTCGGCCATTGTGAGAAAGGAATCTGATGCGCCTCCAAAAGGCAAAATATATTTTTTTGAAAACAAGTTACTTTTTGCCTTAGACTATTTCATCTAACATCTGCCCTACTGATCTCGACAATCTCTTTTTTTGCAATGGACAAACTGAGAGTTGGCAGGAATGAGAAATGAGAATTTTGAAAGAGAATTTTCTGCTTTTCGATAAATAAAAAAATTGGTTATGTACATTTCGGAGAGTTTGAGACTTAAAATAGCACACAAACAAATAAATATAATTGAATAGGGCAAAATATTTATAATAGTTTGTCCATGCAGTCCGTTATAATTTAAATGTTAAGAGTATTCCGAGCGGCTCCGGCTCCAGACGGTCAGCTGTTGTAGTGAGAGACGCAGGAGGAGAGATTTCTGAAGCTTGCCTTTGCCGAGGCTTAGCATCAGCGGCAGGTCTTGTCTTTAGCACCGGGCGTGGTCTGCACGGATCCAAGCCAACGTTAAAGTGGTAGCCTACTCGCATCATTCTCATCAGCACCACTGATGATAGAGCGGGTGCCTATGGACCAAATCTGGTGTTATATTTTGTCTAATAGCCCCATCATGCGACCATTGCCCCATTATTTTACAATTCATTTGACATAGTCGGTTTATTTAACTATACTTAGGCTATTTAGGCCACTCACATCTAGCCTAACAAACGTTTTGATTCACAATATGTTGTCCCTTATTCCAATGGCCAATTTCATAAAAACATGCTTTTATGATTCATTCACTAGGCCAGGGTTATCCAACCCTGTTCCTGGAGAGGTACCCTTCTGTAGGTTTTCACTCCAACCCCGGTTGTAAGATTCAGTTTATCAACCTGCTAATTATTATAATCAGGTGCGCTAGATTGGGGTTGGAGCAAAAACCTACAAGACGGTAGATCTCAATGAACAGGGTTGGATAGCCCTGGTTTATTAGGACCGTGGTACATTTACGTCATTTAGCATCTTATCCAGAGCGACTTACAGGAGCAATTAGAGTTAAGTGCCTTGCTCAAGGGCACATCGACAGATTTTTCACCTAGTTGGCTCGGGGATTAGAACCAGCGACCTTTCGGTTACTGGCACAACGCTCTTGACCACAAAACTACTGCCGCCCCCTGGTAAAATTGGTTTGAGAAATTCGTACCATCAAACTTCAATAGCTCGCGAATGATTTGAGCTACATACCTCAGGTTCTTCATGAAGGAAAAAAGGTGTACAACATTGCAAAGGTCTTATTTTTCAGATTCCGACCAGAGTTTCATAATCACATGGCAATTGCGTAGGCAGCCTGGCACCAAGTCAATGCAACTAGTTAGGGACCGTCAACAAAGTGCATGATCACAATATTAAAATGTCAATATCTCTTCAACCACGTGACTAAACAACCTTTTTTTTTTTTTTCAATTGTCCATTTGTCCAATGTCCAATTGTCCATTATTTCTTACCTAGAGAGGCATGTTGAGCACCCTTTGGTTTTCTCATAAAATGCTTCCAAAATGTTTATATATATACACTGAACAAAAATATAAACACAACATGTAAAGTGTTGGTCCCATGTTTCATGAGCTGAAATAAAAGATCCCAGAAATTTTCCATACACACAAAAAACGTATTTCTCTCAAATGTTGTGCACAAATTTGTTTACATCCCTGTTAGTGAGCAATTGTTCTTTGCCAAGTTTAATCCATCCACCTGAAAGGTGTGGCATATCAAAAAGCTGATTAAACAGCATGATCATTACACAGGTCCACCTTGTGCTGGGGACAGTAAAAGGCCACTCTAAAAAAAGCAGTTTTGTCACATAACACAATGCCACAGATGTCTGACGATTTGAGGGAGTGTGCAATTGGCATGCTGACTGCAGAAATGTCCACCAGAGCTGTTGCCAGATAATTGAATGTTAATTTCTCTACCAAAAGCTGCCTCCAACATTGTTTTAGAGAATTTGGCAGTACGTCCTACCGGCCTCACAACCGCAGACCATGTGTAACCACGCCAGACCAGGACCTCCACATCTGGCGTCTTCACCAGCGGGATCGTCTGAGCCCAGCCACCCGGACAGCTGATGAAACTGTGGGTTTGCACAACCAAATAATTTCTGCACAAACTGTCAGAAACTGTCTCAGGGAAGCTCATCTGTGTGCTCGTCGTCCTCACCAGGGTCTTGACCTAACTGCAGTTCGACATCGTGACCGACTTCAGTGGGCAAATGCTCACCTTCGATGGCCGCTGGCACGCTAAAGAAGTGTGCTCTTCACAGATTAATCTAGGTTTCAACTGTACTGGGTAGATGGCAGACAGCGTGTATGGTGTTGTGTGGGCGAGCGGTTTGCTGATATGAACTTTGTGAACAGAGTGCCCCATGGTGGCGGTGGGGTTAGGGTATGGGCAGGCATAAGATACGGACAACAAACACAACTGCATTTTATCGATGGAAATTTGAATGCACGGAGATAACGTGACGAGATCCTGAGCACCATTGTCGTGCCATTCATCCGCCGCCATCACCTGATGTTTCAGCATGATAATGCACAGCACCATGTCGCAAGGATCTGGAAGTTGAAAATGTCTCAATGATTCCATGGCCTGCATACTCACCAGACATGTCACCCATTGAGCATGTTTGGCATGCTCTGAATCGACATATACAACAGTGTGTTCCAGTTCCCGCCAATATCCAGCAACTTCGCTCAGCCATTGAAGAGTAGTGGGACAACATTCCACAATCAACAGCCTTATGAACTCTATGCGAAGGAGATGTGTCGCGCTGCATGGGGCAAATGGTGGTCACACCAGATACTGACTGGTTTTCTGATCCACGCCACTACCTTTTTTAAAAGGTATCTGTGACCAACAGATGCATATCTGTATTCCCAGTCATGTGAAATCCATAGATTAGGGACTTATTAATTAATTTCAGTTGACTGATTTCCTTATATGAACTGTAACTCAGTAAAGTCTTTGAAATTGTTGCATGTTGTAGTTATATTTTTGTTCAGTGTATATATATATATATTCATAAAATCACTTACAATTCAATAGCTCCTTGATCACTTGACCTAGGCACCTCAAACCAACTTCATATTGTTCACAGGACAAACATTGCACACCCCACGGTTTTCCCATAAAGTGCTTACACGGTTTTATATTAATATTTGAAACTTTAACATTTAAATAGCTCTTCAACCACATGACTTAGCAACCTCATTTCAACTCTTATTTATTCCTTACATAGAGAGTTATGTTTTTTAAATACCGTGACTTTGTTGATCTTAAGCCATTTTGCCAAAACTTTGGAAGTATGCTTGGGGTCATTGTCCATTTGGAAGACCCATTTGCGACCAAGCTTTAACTTCCTGACTGATGTATTGAGATGTTGCTTCAATATATACACATAATTTTCCTTCCTCATGATGCCATCTATTTTGTGAAGTGCACCAATCCCTCCTGCAGCAAAGCACCCCCACAGCATGATGCTGCCACCCCCGTGCTTCACGGTTGGGATGGTGTTCTTCGGCTTGAAAGCCTGCCCCTTTATCCTACAAACATAACAATGGTAATTATGGCCAAACAGTTATTTTTGTTATTTTTGTTTAATCAGACCAGAGGACATTTCTCCAAAAAGTACGATCTTTGTCCCCATGTGCAGTTGCAAACCGTAGTCTGTCTTTTTTATGGCCGTTTTGGAGCACTGGATTCTTCCTTGCTGAGCGGCCTTTCAGGTTATGTCAATATAGAACTCGTTTTACTGTGGATATAGATACTTTTGTACCTGTTTCCTCCAGCATCTTCACAAGGTCCTTTGCTGTTGTTCTGGGATTGATTTGCACTTTTCGCACAAAGGTACGTTCATCTCTAGGAGACAGAACGCGTCTCCTTCCTGAGCGGTATGACGGCTGCGTGGTCCCACAGTGTTTATACTTGCGTACTATTGTTTGTACAGATGAACGTGGTACCTTCAGGCTTTTGGAAATTGCTCCCAAGGATGAACCAGACTTGTGGAGGTCCCAAAAAAAAAATCAGAGGTCTTGGCTGATTATTTTTGATTATTGTTGCACAGCCTTTGGTATTTTTCATAAAATGATTCCAACAAAATCACGGAAAATGCAATAGCTCCTTAGGGACACCCTTTGGATTTCGGAAACATTGATTACATTATCCTTTACCTTAATTCATTAGTTAACCTTTGACCTTTGACTTGGAATGTCAATTGCTCCTTGATTACATGACCTAGACACCTCAAACCAACTTTGGAATGTTCACAGGGTAGGGACATACATAACACACCCTTTCAATTTCAGAAAAATTGTTGCATTTCTTGGAGCTGGCTGGCCTTACCCAGGATGAAGAGCAGCTCCGTCTTGTCGAGGTCTAAGCTGAGATATCTGCCAGGCACGCAGATATGCGTGTTGCCACCTGGGTGTCAAAAGGGGGGAAGGAGAAAATAGCAATGATGGGAGAGACCATGTGAGGATATTGAATGCACCAATTTGTAAGTTGCTCTGGATAAGAGCGTCTGCTAAATGACTTAAATGTAAATGATTTGACAGAGCTGAGTGACTTGGTGTATAGAGAGAAGAGGAGAGGGCCTAGAACCGAGCCTTGGGGGACACCTGTAGTGAGAGTATGTGGCACAGACACAGATCCTCTCCACGTCACCTGGTAGGAGCACCCTGCAGGGTAAGATGCAATCCAAGAGTGTCCAGAGCCTGAGACGCCCAGCCATGAGATGGTGGAGAGAAGGATCTGAATGTTCACAGTGTCGAAGGCAGCGGATCTAGGAGGATGAGAACACAGGAGAGAGAGTCAGCTTTGGCAGTGCGGAGAGCCTCCATGACACAGAGGAGAGCAGTCTCAGGTGAGTGACCCATCTTGAAGCCTGACTGGTTAGGGTTAAGAAGATCATTCAGATAGAGATAGCGAGAGAGTTGGTCAGAGACAGCACGCTCAAGTGTTTTGGAACCACCAAGACTCTTCCTAGAGTTGGCCGCCCGGCCAAACTAAGCAATCGGGGGAGAAGGGCCTTGGTCAGGGAGGTGACCAAGAACCTGATGGTCACTCTGTCAGAGCTCTAGAGTTCCTCTGTGGAGATGGGTGAACCTTCCAGAAGGACAACCATCTCTGCAGTGCTCCACCAATCAGGCATTTATGGTAGAGTGGCCAGATGGAAGCCACTCCACAGTAAAAGGCACATGACAGCCCGCTTTGAATTTGCTAATTCACCCTACGGTGAAGCAAGGTGATGGCAGAATCATGCTGTGAGGATGTTTTTCAACGGCAGGGACTGGGAGACTAGTCAGGATCAAGGCAAAGATTAACAGAGCAAAGTACAGAGAGATCCTTGATGTAAACCTGTTCCAGAGAGCTCAGGACCTCAGACTGGGGCAAAGGTTCACCTTCCAACAGGACAACGACCCTAAGTACACAGCCAAGACAACGCAGGAGTGACTTCGGGACAAGTCTCTGAATGTCCTTGAGTGGCCCAGTCAGAGCCCGGACTTGAACCCGATCAAACATCTCTGGAGAGACCTGAAAATAGCTGTGCAGCGACGCTCCCCATCCAAGCTGACAGAGCTTGAGAGGATCTGCAAAGAAGAATGGGAGAAACTCCCCAAATACAGGTGTACCACGCTTGTAGCATCATACCCAAGAAGACTCGAGGTTGTAATCGCTGCCATAGGTGCTTCAACAAAGTACTGAGTAAAGGGTCTGAATATATATGTAAATGTCATTTTTCAGTTTTGAATTTTTTATGCATTTGCAAAAATGTCTAAAAACCTGTTTTTGCTTTTTTATTATGGGGTATTGTGTGTAGATTAATGAAGAATAACAAACAATTTAATCCATTTTAGAATAAGGCTGTAACATAACAGAACGTGGAAAAAGTAAAGGGGTCTGAATACTTGCACTGTATGAGAGATATAAGAAAGCTCAGATTATTTATAAATGTTTTACCATAGAATTATCTGTATACCTTTGACGTGGATATGCCCCATTCACTTCCATAAATGTTTTGTCCCGATACCGAATTACCTTCAGACGAGTCCTGTGACACTTGTGGGGGGCGTAGAGCAAAACAGAGAACACCATCGTGTTCGTGAGAGTCATCTTTCCATAGAGGGGTCATATTAGTGTGTAGCCCAAACAGTTTGGACACTACAAACAAAAGTTGGCACATCAGCGGTACTGACTTCAGACGAGTCCCGTGACGCTTGTGGGGGTTGTAGAGCAAAGCGGAGAACACAACATCATACCGTGTTTTCAAGATACATTTTTGAAACACTTTGACGTACATGATTACATTGTGCATGTTCATTTATACAGTAATTATTATTCAGCATGTCCTCACAACCTCTTGGTTCACCCCACTGGGCACAGACGTCAGTTCAACGTCGGTTTTTGATTTACATTTGGTTGAATTGTCCACTAACGTAAATCAAAAGTAAAATCAACAAAATAATTCACCATGTCATTGGATTTAGGTTAAAAGTTGGTTGAAAAAAAGACACAATTCCCTTACGTTGATGACTTTTTACA
Source organism: Coregonus lavaretus (assembly GCF_964263955.1). Taxonomy (NCBI): domain Eukaryota; kingdom Metazoa; phylum Chordata; class Actinopteri; order Salmoniformes; family Salmonidae; genus Coregonus; species Coregonus lavaretus. Next base: position 5,564,397 of record NC_139995.1, read on the forward strand.
AATCCAATCAGTTTTTCACATTGATTCAACGTCATCACATTTAATGTTTTTGTTGAAATGGCTTGGAAACAACATTGATTCAACCAGTTTTTGGCCAGTGGGACGGCATTCCAATCTTTCTGCTACGCCACCATGTCTGTGTCAGTTATCAGTTAATCTGACTATTCTCTCATCATTGATTTGATTTACTTAGGCCTATTTCAGCAATTTCAGGGCTTTCCGTATAGTGGTCTATTGTTGGTGGGGCATTTTACCCTGTTTTAATATTACTCCTGAATCACTATGATCAATAAAATAGTTTTTCTAGAGTGTACTTTTAACAGAGCTGAGATTGACTTCAAAGTCAATTTCAAGAAGATGATAAAGATATGCTTAGCTAGAATTAATAAATACTGATAATTTCTGAGAGGCAGTGGAAATGTGGTCATAATTTGTGCCCAAGGGGTAATCCTACAGATTCCCATCTAACAATGATAAACTTATTTAAATTAGATCAGTTAGGGGTGCTGTAACTGTTGCCTAATAATTGCATTAACATATATTGCTAAGAATGTGAGAGTAGTGTGACTCCCCTAGCAGGTCTCGGACCCAGGCCACCAGCACCAATGGCAAGCAACCTAGCCACATAAATAACATATTTCTGGAGAGAAAAAAAATCCTAAAATGTTAGTATAGAAAAAAATCTATGCAAATGTGGGGTTTGCATCACTTAATGCCCTATGTTACATATACGTAACAAACTTTTAAGTGACTATACATTGCAAAAAAAGTTATATTTTTCTTTGGAAATGTACTCAGGCGTCTCTAGACATCGTATGCGCATCATTTTTAATGTATTGTATTTCAGGAACTCACCTTTTTGACAATGTAGGACACCATTCGGAGGAGCAGAAGTTGTGTATTTATTTTCTGACCCCCTCACAAAATCAGCGGCGATCTCCTATAGTTTAATTACAAAGATCGGCCACGAGATGGTGCCAGAATTGTTTATTAAGCTCTCTTCTTGAAGATAGTGGTTTCCTTTTATGTATTGATTGTGTACAGACACTTAACCAGGTGTTTAAAGACAATGTTACATATATGTAACATTGTGCTTTAAAGGGTTAAGACTACACTCAAGAAAAACAATTTTATTGATTATAGTGATTCAGGAGTAACATTAAAACAGCTTTATACTGTATGCCCACCAACAATATACAACTACAACAAGCTGAAATTGCTGAAATAAGTCAATCAAATCAATGATAAGAGAATAATTAGATAACTGACACAGATATGGTGGAGTATCAGGAAGATCAGAACGCTGTGAACCAAGAGGTTTTGAGTTCAAATCGCAAAGGAGGACATGTTGAATAATAATTACTGTATAAATGAACATGTGCAATGTAATCATTTATGTCAAAGTGTGTCAAATATGTAAGTTGAAAAAACTGTATTTTAAAAACATTGTTTGTGTGTGTGTGTGTGTGTGTGTGTCCTTAACCTTGCCAACAAACAAAGAGCAGGTGAATGGATCAGTGGTTCCCCAATCAGAGCCTTGATGGGCTTGGCTACAGCAACAAGGGGTGATGTGTAATGATGAAACAATTTCATTTTTTGGGCAGAACGTTTCTTTGGGACCATCAGGCGACGTCCTGATGACTGATACACAGGAATGTTCTTGCAACGTTCCCATGAAACGTGTCTAGAACATTAATATCTTATATTCTGAGAATATGGTAGCCATGCTCTGGCTAAGTTCTGTTTGACATTAAGGGAATGTTCTCCTAACTTTAAACACCAAAACATGCTAAGTAGATTCTCAGAAGGTTTTTGCTAACATACATAGAATGTTCCCCTAACTAACAGAAAACTGGACACTCAAACAGGGAAACATTAAAAAAAAAAAACATTATCTCTCCCAAGAATTGTTAGCTATGGTTGTGGCTAGATGGAGAATTAAAGTAGCAGGTTAGCAGAATCAGGTTAAGGTAAGGACAAGGTTTAGGGAAAGCTAAAAGGCTGTACTCCATCTAGACACAACCAGAAGCCATCAGTTCCGAGAAACCATCGATTGGACCACACCTGTAATAAAATCAGGTGACTGTCTATTTTGACTAATCCCGTCCCATATTGTTGTTTTAGCCTACTGGTTGTATTTCTATTGTACAATTTCACAAAAGCACAATTGCAAGTTAAATTAAGTTTAATCTCCAAAGTCTACCAGGTCCAGCTTTCTGGTTATGAAACTACAAAGACCAAAATCATTTTCTCCAACTCGTCACAAGTGTTGCGAGATTGTTAGCCTCACCCGCTACAATAGAGCTGTCAACAGTTGTGAACACAACAAGTGGCTTATGTTAGCGAGTATGGCACCAGGAGGTGGACCATAGCAAGCTACATTGCCTTCAGAAAGTACTCACACTCCTTGACTTTTTCCACATTTTGTTGTGTTACAGCTTTTTTTGTCACTGGTCTACACACAATACCCCATAACGTCAAAGTGGAATTACGTTTTTCAAACTTTTTTCTAATTAATTACAAATGAAAAGTTGAAATGTCTTGAAAAAACAACCCCTTTGTTTTCGGAAGGCTAAATAAGTTCAGGAGTAAAAATTTGCTTAACAAGTCACATAATAAGTTGCATGGACTCACTGTGTGTGCAATAACAGTGTTCAACAGGATTTTTGAATGACCTCATCGCTGTACTCCATACATACAATTATCTGTATGATCCCTCAGTCAAGCAGTGAATTTCAAACACAGATTCAACCACAAAGACCAGGGAGGTTTTTCAATGCCTCGCAAAGAAGTGCACCTATTAGTAGAAAAACCAGACATTGAATATCCCTTTGAGCATGGTGAAGTTATTAATTACACTTTGGATGGTGTATCAATACACCCAGTCACTACAAAGATACAGGCGACCTTCCTAACTCAGTTGCCGGAGAGGAAGGAAACCGCTCAGGGATTTCACCATGAGGCCAATGGTGACGTTAAAACAATTACAGAGTTGAATGGCTGTGAGAGGAGAAAACTGAGGATGGATCAACAACATTGTAGTTACTCCACAATACTAACCGAATTGACAGAGTGAAAAAAGAAAAAAAATATTCCAAAACATGCATCCTGTTTGCAACAAGGCACTAAAGTAATACTGCAAAAATGTGGTAACACTTTTTGTCCTAAATACAAAGTGTTATGTTTGGGGCAAATCCAATACAACACATTACTGAGTACCACTCTCCATATTTTCAAGCATAGTGGTGGCTGCATCATGTTATGGGTATGCTTGTAATCGTTAAGGACTGGGGAGTTTTTCAGGATAAAAAAAATTAAGCTAAGCACAGGCAAAACCCTAGAGGAAATACTGGTTAAGTCTGCTTTCCACCAGGCGCTGGGAGATTAATTACATTTACATTTACATTTACGTCATTTAGCAGACGCTCTTATCCAGAGTGACTTACAAATTGGTGCATTCACCTTATGATAGCCAGTGGGACAACCACCTTTTTTTTTATTTTTTATTTTTTATATATTTATAATCTTTCCTAATCGTTTATTATTATTTATTTTTTTTATTTTTTTTGGGGGGGTGGGGGGGGTAGGGGGTGGGGGGGTAGAAGGATTACTTTTATACTATCCCAGGTATTCCTTAAAGAGGTAGGGTTTCAAGTGTCTCCGGAAGGTGGTCAGTGACTCCGCTGTCCTGGCGTCGTGGTGTTGTTCCACCATTGGGGTGCCAGAGCAGCGAACAGTTTTGACTGGGCTGAGCAGGAACTGTGCTTCCGCAGAGGTAGGGGGACCAGCAGGCCAGAGGTGGAAGAACGCAATGCCCTCGTTTGGGTGTAGGGACTGATTCACATTTCAGCATGACAATAACCTTAAACACAAGGTCAAATCTACACTGGAGTTGCTTACCAAGAAGACAGTGAATGTTCCTGAGTGGCCAAGTTACAGTTTTGACTTAAATCTACTTGAAAATCTATGGCAAGACCTGAAAATGGTTGTCTAGCAATGATCAACAACATATTTGACAGAGCTTGAAGAATTTTGAAAAGAATAATGGGTAAATGTTACACAATCCAGGTGTGCAAAGCTCTTAGAGACTTACCAATATAGACTCACAGCTGTAATCGCTGCCAAAGATGATTCTAACATGTATTGACTCATGGGAGTGAATACTTATGCTGAGCACTTGTTGGCTGCTTTTCCTTCACTCTGTGTTCCAACTCATCCCAAACCATCTCAATTGGGTTGAGGTCGGGTGATTGTGGAGGCCAGGTAATCTGATGCAGCACTCCGTCACTCTCCTTCTTGGTCAAACAGCCCTTACACAGCCTGGAGGTGTGTTTTGGGTCATTGTCCTGTTGAAAAACAAATGATAGTCCCACTAAGCACAAACCAGATGGGATGGCGTATCGCGGCACAATGCTGTGGTAGCCATGCTGGTTAAGTGTGCCTTGAATTCTAAATAAATCACTTACAATGTCACCAGCAAAGCACCCCCACACCATCATACCTCCTCCTCCATGCTTCACGGTGGGAACCACACATGCGGAGATCATCCATTCACCTACTCTGCGTCTCATAAAGACACGGCTGTTGGAACCAAACATCTCAAATTTGGTCTAGTCAGACCAAAGGACAGATTTCCACCGGTCTAATGTCCATTACTCGTGTTTCTTGGCCCAAGCAAGTCTCTTCTTCTTATTGGTGTCCTTTAGTAGTGGTTTCTTTGCAGGAATTTGACCATGAAGGGCTGATTCACGCAGTCTCCTGTGAACAGTTGATGTTGAGATGTGTCTGTTACTTGCATTTATTTGGGCTGCAATTTCTGAGGCTGGTAACTCTAATTAACTTATCCTCTGCAGCAGAAGTAACTCTTGGTCTTCCTTTCCTGAGGCGGTCCTCATGAGAGTCAGTTTCATCATAGCGCTTGATGGTTTTTGCAACTGCACTTGAAGAAACTTTCAAAGTTCTTGACATTTTCCGGATTGACTGACCTTAGTGTCTTAAAGTAATGATGGACTGTCATTTCTCTTTGCTTATTTGAGCTGTTCTTGCCATAATATGGACTTGGTCTTTTACCAAATAGGGCTATCTTCTGTATACCAACCCTACCTTGTCACAACACAACTGATTGGCTCAAACGCATTAAGAAGGAAAGAAATTCCACAAATTAACTTTTGACAAGGCACACCTGTTAATTGAAATGCATTCCAGGTGACTGGTTGAGAGAATGCCAAGAGTGTGCAAAGCTGTCATCAAGGCAAAGGGTGGCTACTTAGAAGGATCTCAAATATAAAATACATTTTGATTTTGTTTAACACTTTTTTGGTTACTACATGATTCCATATGTGTTATTTCATAGTTTTGATGTCTTCACTATTATTCTACAATGTAGAAAATAGTAAAAATAAAGAAAACCCCTGGAATGAGTAGTTGTGTCCAAACTTTTGACTGGTACTGTATATATCCTGTTAGGATGTTCATTTTTTAGCTCACAAACTACATTCCTTTGCTGTGATGATTTATTTAATTCATTCTTGTCTCTCACTTTTGTCTCACATGATCTATTCAGCTCTCCTGTGTCCTGATCACAGAGATCAACCTAGCATGGGCTGATTCACTCACCAGGGAGTGACATGTATAGGCTTTGCCATATGTATTTGCTAATATGCATATGGAGCTGTCATTTTTTAAACTTCCATACAAGTATACATGACACCTTTCTATCTACATGATTTTATCTGAGTTTCTATGCAAATTATATGATTGAATGTTTCTTTAAGCCTGCAGCTAGTTACTTGAAATGAGACAATCATGCCAAAACAAGATTCAAAATGTAATTCACTGACAGATGGCTAATGAAACACTAGCTTCCTGGGCAGGCATACTGACAGTTACAGTATTAGCTGGCTAGGCTAGTCAACATTGGCTAGCTTTCAAATACATTTTTCTGAGAAAATGTGCATGAATTGAAGGTGCAAACTAATTTTACAGTAATCATAATATTTAATTGCCATATACAAAAAATAATCTCAACGTTCACTGAACAAAAATATAAACGCAACATGCAACAATTTCATTGATTTTACTGAGTTAGAGTTCATATGAGGAAGTCAGTTAATTTAAATATATTCATTAGGGCCTAATCTATGGATTTCACATGACTGGGAATACAGATATCCATCTGTTAGTCACAGATGCCTTTTTTAAAAATGGGCATCACAATGGGCCTCAGGACCTTTTGACTGTATTTTTGTGCATTCAAATTGCCATCGATAAAATGAAGTCGTGTTTGTTGTCCTTAGCTTATGCCTGTCCATACCATAACCCCACCGCCACCATGGGGGACTCTGTTCACAACGTTGATATTCGCAAACTGCTCGCACACACGACGCCATACACGTGGTCTGCGGTTATGAGGCCGGTTGGACGTACTGCCAAATTCTCTAATTCAATTCTCTGGCAACAGCTCTGGTGGACATTCCTGCAGTCAGCATGCCAATTGCATACTCCCTCAAAACTTGAGACATCTGTTGTGTGACAAACTGTACATTTTAGAGTGGCCTTTTATTGTCCCTGGCACAAGGTGCACCTGTGTAATGATCATGCTGTTAAATCAGCTACTTGATATGCCACACCTGTCAGGTGGATGGATAATCTTGGGAAAAGGAGAAATGCTCACTAAGAGTAATGTAAACAAATTTGTGCACAACATTTGAGTTAAATAAGCTTTTTGTACATATGGAAACATTTCTGGGATCTTTTATTTCAGCTCATGAAACACGGGACTAAGACTTATCTTTTTATCGATCAGCTTCCCTGTTTTGGCGTCGACCCACCACCTGCAAGCCATTTTAACATTTATTTCCTAGAACTAACTAGTAATTTAAAAGCAACTAGTACTTATTCATTAGTTACTAGTCCAATTCTGACTAATAACTATTTCAATTTTCCTAGTCAATTTCAATAGATACTGGTACTTATTCCAAAACTACTAGTCACTATTCTAATTATTACTAGTTGCTTTTCTATTCGCACAAGTCAAAATGTAATTACAACTAGAAATGTATGACTACTTGACATTAGATTAAAGATATCCACAACTCTATTTACTAGTAACACAGACAACTTTTGATATCTACAACATATGCTATATTTATGATAGCCGTCTACTAAATATTCGAGACAGCATGCCTTCTGCATGACCGCACGGAGCAAAATGGCAGATGTTACTGAACAACTTCGACGAAAATGCAATGAAGTTGAGAGAGACTTTCAAAAAGGCCTTGCAGGTCAGGTACAGTTGCGGAATATTGATACATCTCTGGCGAATTTATGAAGAATTGAAGGCATGTTGTCGATGGAAATTGTGGAAGAATGAGTTCACAGTCTTTCGGATCTTAGTGCGGCTATCATCTCGCATTCAAGCTCACATGGAGACCAGGAGGAGGCCTACTCAGCCCCCCGAATGCGTCAAGGTAGCAAGGTTTTGAAAGTTTAAAAAAATAGGTTATGATTGCACTTTTTGAACAGTCTTCCATACTAATTAATTATGGCATCATCTCACTAAGTTTTGTCGGACTAGCTACAGCTTAAAGGCCTTCCTTGGCCCTTAAAGGAATACTTCGGTATTTGGGGGATGAGTCAGATTAACTCATGGATACCATTTGTATGTCTCTGTGTCCAGTATGAAGGAAATTAGACGTAGTTTCGCAAGCCAATGCTAACTAGCGTTAGCGCAATGATTGTAAGTCAGTGGGTATCTGCTAGCATGCTAGCAATTGTGCTAGCACTAGTTAGCAACTTCCTTCAAACTGCACACAGTGACATAAAAATGGTATTGACGAGTTCATCTGACTCTAATGAAGTAAATAAGGGGCATCATTGTCAAAATCCCAAAGTATTACTTTAAGGGATCTGGATCTTTTGTGGCCGGGTCACTAAAGAATAAGCCTAACGTTACTCTTGTCCCGACATCACCTTATATTTTTATGGATTATCAATGAGCAATTTGTAGCAATGTTTGTAATGTTACAGATAGGCAAAGAAAACCGCCAATCAGAATAACAAGGAAGCAAATCCAGTTTCTTATTAGGCAAGGCTACACTGTCAAGTGCATGGCCAAACTGTTGGGGTGTTCCTCCTCGTTCCTGTACAAGAGAACAAGACTGCTTGGGATGCCGATTACGAGCAGCAGGTCAAGTTCATTAACAGATAAGGTGCTGGAACAGCATGTAAGAAGACTCCACAGACTGCATCCTAGATCAGGAAATGCTGTAACGTCAGCCTCTCTTGCAATCCTCTGAACGTGTTGCCCCGTGTGTGTGTGTGTGAGTTCTTGCGTGATGAGTCAGTGTAAGCTACCTATAGTCAAAAAGTCCTATAGTATTTTTCTATTGGAATCCTAAAGGATTTTTTGTCTAGGGCTGTAGGCCTAATGTGTGTGTGTGTGTGTGTGTGTGTGTGTGTGTGTGTGTGTGTGTGTGTGTGTGTGTGTGTGTGTGTGTGTGTGTGTGTGTGTGTGTGTGTGTGTGTTGTGTTTAGAAAACAATTCTGTCATGTGGAAAGCCTATGCAGAATTCTTTCATGTGTGTAATATAAATAACCTATATGTGACTGTGCTTTGGGATGATGAGAGCATTGTTGCGAGCAGATGGATTTGTGGTTACAGAGAGTGCGAGAGATGTTGACTCTGATTTACCCAGTGGCTGCAGCACATAGATTGAGCTCGACCATGGGCAGACGAACATACCATGTTCCTTATCCTAACAGTCTATGGAATATGGATAGGAACATGCGTCTTTTCAGGTACATTATTCTGTTTCTTTGTAACACATTTGTTCACCCTTCATTGTGTTTAACTTTGAACTGCATAATACAATTAAGATGTCCAGAATAGGCCTAGTTAATCAGAACCCTGAGTCAACCTTGGTCTGGTCCATAACCTGGTGTGTGAACTATTTTATTTTTTACAATCTCGGCCAAACATTTAAGGTACCATGCCTGATCTAACAGCCTCCCTTCCCCTCCCCCTGTTTTCTTTATGTTTGTCCTTTACAGATGGGTCTTACCCATTCATGGAGCCATACATGGCAACTTTCCTCTGATTACATACCTTGCTGCAATACAAACAACCTAGCCTCCACTGTACTGACGCAGTTCTTAAAGGCAACATGCCTCGATGGACTCCCATCCAGGGTTCGGTCTGACCATGGAAGTAAGAACACTCAAGTTGCCTTTTTTAGGACTCTTGTCCAAGATGTGGAGCACAGAAGTCACATTACAGGAGAATCTGTGTACAACCAGAGGATAGAGCGCCTTTGGAGGGATGTGTTTCTGCATGTGTTGCATTACTTCTACCATGGATTCTACAGTCGTGAGCACACTGGCATCCTAGATCCATCAAATGACATCCACAAAATATCCCTGCAATTTGTATTTCTCCCAGAAATTCAGAGCAGATTGGATTTGTTTCGAGAGGCCTGGAATCCCCACACAGATATGGACAGGTGCATGCTAACCAATGTGGGGGCAGACAACACAGCTATCAACAATGTGTTTGGTGAAGATCCATACAGGGAGCACAATTTGGAGGCCCTTCTAGCACAAAATGGCATTGACTACTTCCCTACTGGTGTGAACGAACAGTTGTGGAACAACCAAATATCAACCTTAGTCAACAACACATTTTAATGCCATAGAGGGAATAGTGGACCTGAAGATAAAATCCCAGACTTACTGCACAGAAATCTAAAATCTGTTGACAATGTGTGACAGAAGGCTTCTGCTCAACATGTCAATAGCAACGCGCATGCCCCGCCCACCTGAAGATCTCTCCTTTTCAGCCATTTATTTCCTGTGTTTGAAGGCTGCAAAATCCACTTGTCACTTAAATCTCGCTGGATTAATTGCTTTCATTTTACTCTGGCGACACTTTCCCACTATTGCTTGTGCCATTCGGTTTTTTACGTTAACATAACGACCGTGGAAACGTTTTAAATGACCTGTCAAACACACTCCGGTTATGGCTGCATCTATAAGAGTGCCACATTTTCGTCTGTGATTGAATGCACCGTCTCGACACTTATCACAAAAAAGAGAAGAAAATAACTTTATTTTAGTGGGTGTTGATTTTTTGTGCAGTTGGAAGGTTTACAAATTAGATATGCTGAATTGAAAGCAACTTCCGAAAAACAACATTCAGATTATAGTGATATTATGTCTGATCTCGCAAACAATGTAAAGTATCCCTGTAGGCCCCAGTTGCCCCCAGTAGAAGCGATGCCAACTCCCTACCACACAGTGAGCTGGCTGCGAACCCCATCTGCCTCCCACTCCCACAGAAACCCTCTCAGCAGGCTGGGACTGGCTCAACACTCTGGAGCACAGGTCTGTGTCACACACACACACATGGTTTAACAGCTAATCTCAGTGTTTAAGCCAGGCCAAAGGACGGACGGATGGAAAAACTGACCAACCGACCAGGCTGAGACCAGAGCTGCTGCAGGCCTTCATCCAGGACAAGTCAGTACACCTCTAGTTAGTTACAGTACATACATACAGTACATGTAGCTGACTGCCTATTAGTGTTGAATGCGTCAATGATTCAACTTTGTCACACGAGAACAACCAGTACAATAAATGACATCTTCCAATAACATAAGAAATGTAGTGATTATTAAGGCTGATCTTGTAATTTAAAAAATAGATATATTATCATAATAAAAAACCAACACAACAAACATACCAGAAATACAGTACTTTCAGGTTTTCCTATAAAATGAACGATCTGGATAAAAGCTTTAACGTTTAGAATTTCAACATTTTTGAAAAACGTGAAATCTAAATGAAAACCAGCCCCTCAAAGCTGTTTCTGTAGACACACACACACTCACACACACACTCACACACACAGACACACACAAACGCACCTTCGGTAGGTGTGAAGACGGCTGTGATTTATTTTCCTATTTAAAAGGACATTACACCAACATTTGAATTATTATACATTTTATCGACCCCAACAAAAATGTACTTAAAAAAGTGCTCCTGTGAGACATTGACCAAAATGATGGCTTAGTTTTCTTCCACAGCCAGCATTATCATCACTGTTAGTCAAACAATCAGAATTAGATGTTTTATGCCGGGCGGCAATTGACCCCGAAGGACTAAAATGTATAAAACCGGAGTACTTTCTCTGTCCTTACCATGTTATTTCCCTAATTTCGGCAATGATTTAGGCTGTGTAGCGGTTATGATATGGTTTGGCTTGGAAAAGTTTTTTTGCCTGGTCACATACTGTACAGCTGATGTGTTGTACATTGAAGTCCACAAGCGAAGGGAAAAGGTGAGAGGAGGAGAGCGCATAGATGCGAGAAGGAATACAACGTGGCTGCTATGAAAGTGATCTGTGTTTACATGTGATCAGGGGTGTATTCATTCCGCCGATTCTGTTGAAAAACATTTCTTAAACGGAAGCAAACGGAACGAAATGGGGATAAACATACCTGAATTTGTCCAATAGAAACTCTTGTTTGCAACTGTTGATTACACCCTAGTGTAACATCAGTTAGATGCAGGCAAGAGTGTGCAAGGCAGTTTTGAATGTGTCACTGTCTGACCATGTGTTACTTCCTGTCACCTCAAAATGTTCTTTGGAAATGTGTGCACCTATGTTGTAAACTTTCATTCATAGGCTAGGTTCTAGCAACCTCATGATGGGTATAGGGACAATTCTAGCATCATGTAGTAGCCTAAACCTATCGATGTTACATTGAACTGGATGAATGGAATATGAATGACAGTCATCCAATATGATGTAATAAAAAAAAAATCCTCCCTCATCTTAAACGGCACCAACTGCCACTGGTGGATACACATATTGTAGGCTACAATATGAGGAAGAAATTATAGTCCTAAAAATTATTTCCAGTTTCTTTGACTCACCCAATGATGTGCCACTCACTCACCAGCGATGGCAGATGCGTTCGTGCTAAAAGCTTATCTCTCACTTGTTTTACTTTGTAAAACACTGTTTGGAAGTTGATCAAATATTTTGGTAGCCTACAGCAGAACTATTAGAGGCCTGTTTTGTCTGCATGCTGCGCATCCCTGACTGTAGGCTATGCCTTGTTATTGGCCTACACACAATCCACAGCTAGGCAATTTTTTAAAAGAAGCTATTGATCCTCTGAGGCTAAATTATATGCCTACTCATGGTGTAGTAGGCTATTCTGAATTATTTCATTTATTTTTTAACAGACAGCAGTAATTCTTTAACGTTGGCAAATATATTTTAATTTATCAGGGGTGCTGCAGCTCCTTCACAACCTTTCGCCTGGCTGTGATTCTATAAGTGATGAAGTGCAGCGCTGGAAAATTGAGAGTCGCAGGCTCATGTCTATCAGAGCTGTTTTTAACTGTTTTTAACACGCAATTTCATTTGGAATTGTTGCACAATGAATGGGCTTATAAAAGCACATGTTTTACTCCAGCAGCAACCAGCTGAGGAGCAGCAGGACAAATCCAGCTCAAAATAGGCTCTGTATGCTGTGCGGGTGTGATAGTTGTGTTGGATAAATAAAATACAAGATGACTAACGAAAATACACAGAGGCCAATTTATTTCCACTAAATTATGCAAATTAACCTATAGACTCATAAGCATGATGGTCAAATGATTTTTTTGGGGGGGTAGATCAGCTTTAATATTGCAGATAGATTGTAACTTCCATCAATGTAATTGTCTGCATCACTTCCATATATACATACATACATATACATTTCCTTTTTAAAAATATATTTCCCTTTATTACTTTCCAACCCCACCAACCCTGCCCTAACTGGAGTAAACTAGTGAACAACAACGCTTAGGCCTCTACTTCCAGCTTATACATACCATATACATTTTATGGACACAGTCAATTTTACAATAATTCTATTTTGTTTGTTTTTACTCCTGAACTTCCTCTACCCTCAACCTCTCAGATCATTTTCATGATGTCCATCCGGTTTGCTTCTATATGCCATATCTTTCTAACTGTACTCTTTCACAAAAGTTCTCAACCTATAACCTATATACAGTGGGGAGAACAAGTATTTGATACACTGCCAATTTTGCAGGTTTTCCTACTTACAAAGCATGTAGAGGTCTGTAATTTTTATCATAGGTACACTTCAACTGTGAGAGACGGAATCTAAAACAAAAATCCAGAAAATCACATTTTTATGATTTTTAAGTAATTAATTAGCATTTTATTGCATGACATAAGTATTTGATACATCAGAAAAGCAGAACTTAATATTTGGTACAGAAACCTTTGTTTGCAATTACGGAGATCATACGTGTCCTGTAGGTCTTGACCAGGTTTGCACACACTGCAGCAGGGATTTTGTCCCACTCCTCCATACAGACCTTCTCCAGATCCTTCAGGTTTCGGGGCTGTCGCTGGGCAATACAGACTTTCAGCTCCCTCCCAAGATTTTCTATTGGGTTCAGGTCTGGAGACTGGCTAGGCCACTCTAGGACCTTGAGATGCTTCTTACGGAGCCACTCCTTAGTTGCCCTGGCTGTGTATTTCGGGTCGTTGTCATGCTGGAAGACCCAGCCACGACCCATCTTCAATGCTCTTACTGAGGGAAGGAGGTTGTTGGCCAAGATCTCGCGATACATGGCCCCATCCATCCTCCCCTCAATACGGTGCAGTCGTCCTGTCCCCTTTGCAGAAAAGCATCCCCAAAGAATGATGTTTCCACCTCCATGCTTCACGGTTGGGATGGTGTTCTTGGGGTTGTACTCATCCTTCTTCTTCCTCCAAACACGGCGAGTGGAGTTTAGACCAAAAAGCTCAATTTTTGTCTCATCAGACCACATGACCTTCTCCCATTCCTCCTCTGGATCATCCAGATGGTCATTGGCAAACTTCAGACGTGCCTGGATATGCGCTGGCTTGAGCAGGGGTACCTTGCGTGCGCTGCAGGATTTTAATCCATGACGGCGTGGTGTGTTACTAATGTTTTTCTTTGAGACTGTGGTCCCAGCTCTCTTCAGGTCATTGACCAGGTCCTGCCGTGTAGTCTGGGCTGATCCCTCACCTTCCTCATGATCATTGATGCCCCACGAGGTGAGATCTTGCATGGAGCCCCAGACCGAGGGTGATTGACCGTCATCTTGAACTTCTTCCATTTTCTAATAATTGCGCCAACAGTTGTTGCCTTCTCACCAAGCCACTTGCCTATTGTCCTGTAGCCCATCCCAGCCTTGTGCAGGTCTACAATTGTATCCCTGATGTCCTTACACAGCTCTCTGGTCTTGGCCATTGTGGAGAGGTTGGAGTCTGTTTGATTGAGTGTGTGGACAGGTGTCTTTTATACAGGTAACGAGTTCAAACAGGTGCAGTTAATACAGGTAATGAGTGGAGAACAGGAGGGCTTCTTAAAGAAAAACTAACAGGACTGTGAGAACCGGAATTCTTACTGGTTGGTAAGTGATCAAATACTTATGTCATGCAATAAAATGCAAATTAATTACTTAAAAATCATACAATGTGATTTTCTGAATTTTTGTTTTAGATTCCGTCTCTCACAGTTGAGGTGTACCTATGATAAAAATTACAGACCTCTACATGCTTTGTAAGTAGGAAAACCTGCAAAATCGGCAGTGTATCAAATACTTGTTCTCCCCACCGTACTTATTATGGACACAGTGTGCTTACATTATTAGTTATCTTGTTGTTATTAGTTGTTGTTAGTTGTTATTAGTCCCATCCTTCAACTCCATTCAACACCACCCATCTTTTAACACCATCCATATTGGATTTCTATTTGCCATATATTTTTCAACTGTACTGTGATGTTTTACAAAAGTTCTGAACCTTTCTGTTCTAATTTTTTCTACAGATTGTAAATTGAAAATTAACATTTTTGCTAAAAGTATTATTATATTATTGATCAATTGACTATGACTTTTCAGATCACCCAGTAATGCTGTCTGCAGGGTTAGCTCCAGGTAAATATTGCAATTCTTTAGCCATTCCTGGACCTGTGTCCAAAAACTGGCAACTGCCAGCTAACGGAAACCCTGCTCCCTTCACATGTGAAGCTGGGATACACTACATTACCAAAAGTATGTGGACACCTGCTCGTCAAACATCTCATTCCAAAATCATGGGAATTAATATGGAGTTGGTACCCCTTTGCTGCTATAACAGCATCCACTTTTTCTGGGAAGACTTTCAAATAGATGTTGGAACATTGCTGCGGGGACTTGCTTCCAATCAGCCACAAGAGAATTAGTGAGGTCGGGCACTGATGTTGTGCGATTAGGCCTGGCTCGCAGTCGGCATTCCAATTCATCCCAAAGGTGTTCGATTGGGTTGAGGTCAGGGCTCTGTGTAGACCAGTCAAGTTCTTCCACACCCATCTCAACAAACCATTTCTGTATGGACCTCGATTTTTTGCACGGTGGCATTATCATGCTGAAACAGGAAAGAGCCTTCCCCAAACTGTTCCCACAAAGTTGGAAGCACAGAATCGTCTATAATGTCATTGTATGCTGTAGCGTTATGATTTCCCTTCACTGGAACTAAGGGGCCTAGCACGAACCATGAAAAACAGCCCCAGACCATTATTCCTCCTCCACCAAACTTTACAGTTGGCACTATGCATTGGGCCAGGTAGCGTTCTCCTGGCATCCACCAAACCCAGATTAGTCCATCGGACTGCCAGATGGTGAAGCGTGATTCAAATCAAATCAAATTACTGTTACTGAATACTATTATTGCAATGTAGATGGCTCTTAAAAGAGCATTTGGTTGTGCATAGTGTAGTATAGGGTGTTGCCAGGGAATAGCACCCTCTTCGAAGAACTAGGAGGTGAAGATCTCCCGCACACAGATTGCCTCCCATGCTGCGTTGTTGGCCCCAATCCTTGAAACATCCTGCAGAGCAGCAGACCTCTCCTATGGCACACGGCGGCAAGCTGCAGATCCCCTCCTGGTCCTTGTGTCCATCCTCATGAAGTTATGCAGGACACAGGTAGCCTTCACACACGCCTGAATTCCCCAATGAGGCAGTCCCAGATGGCCCTGGTCACCCAACTGTGCAGTGCCCTACTCGGTAACTGTAGGCAATCGTTTTGAAGGAATCTCCAGTTGCAAGGTATCTGTAGGAATATGGAAGATAATGTCGTTATTTGACTTTTACATAACCAGGTCATTGTGGATTACTAAAGTATAATATCTCTTATAACAAATGGTAACGTTGGATAGATAGATGCATGTGCACACACGTGCATGTGTAGCATGTGACAACAGCAGGATTAAATCAAGGATAGCATCACAAATGAATACATAAATACCACTTGAAGCTTGATGATGAGTTGATCGTTTTAATCAGCTGTGTAGTGCTAAGGCAAAAACAAAAATGTATTTGAGTCCCCAGGACCAGGACTGAGAACTACTGCTCTTCATTGGGACCTCTTCATCTTCAGACAGGCTTTCACAGCTCTCTGCATCTGAGGAAAGAAAACATCCCAAGAAACATACTTCATTATGCTAAAATTGGACAGCACTGAATATTATGTTACTATTATCTCTGTCCTCACTTCTAGGGACTGGAACTACACAAAAGTACCTGCCCTATCAACAATAGCCTACTCTCTCCCTTCTTTGACAGTTGGGGCTGCTATCCTTTCACACTCCTCCATGACTGTTAGCTAGCTACCTACAAATGCATTTGGAGTTTGTTTTTTACAATGATAAATACATCAAGATAGCTAGCTAATATGAAGTTAGGCAGCTGGTGATATTTCAAATAAAATAAAATGGTATTTGTCACATGCGCCGAATACGACAGGTGTAGACCTTACTGTGAAATGCTAACTTACAAGCCCTTAACCAACAATGCAGTTCAAGAAAAAGAGTTAAGAAAATGTTTTACCAAATAAAGTAACACAATAAAATAACAATAATGAGGCTATATACAGGGGGTACCTGTACCGAGTCAATGTGCAGGGGTACAGGTTAGTTGAGGTAATTTGTACATATAGGTATAGATAATAAACAGCGAGTAGCAGCAGCGTAAAAATGGATGCTCTCGATGGTGCAGCTGTATAACTTTTTGAGGTTTTCATGCCATATCTTTTCAGTCTCCTGAGGGGTAAAAGGTGTTGTCGTGACCTCTTCACATCTTTCTTGGTGTGTTTGGGCCATGATAGTTTGTTGGTGATGTGGACACCAAGGAACTTGAAACTCTCGACTCGCTCCACTACAGCCCCGTCGATGTGAATGGGGGCGTGTTCAGCCCTCCTTTTCCTGTAGTCCACAATCATCTCCTTTGTCTTACTCACGTTGAGGGAGAGGTTGTTGTCTTGGCACTCCAGAGAACGCGTTTTCACTGCTCCATATTACAATGGCGGCGAGCTTTACACCACTCCAGCCAACGCTTGGCATTGCACATGGTGATCTTAGGCTTGTGTGCGGCTGCCGACAAACAGTTATTGTGCTGACGTTGCTTCCAGAGGCAGTTTGGAACTCGGTAGTGAGTGTTGCAACCGAGAACAGGTGATTTTTACGCGCTACGCGCTTCAGCACTCGCCGGTCCCGTTCTGTGAGCTTGTTTGGCCTACCACTTAGTAGCTGAGCCACTCCTAGACGTTTCCACTTCACAATAACAACACTTACAGTTGACTGGGAGAGCTCTAGCAGGGCAGAAATGTTATGAACTGACTTGTTGGAAAGGTGGCATCCTATGACGGTGCCACGTTGAAATTCAAAAAGAAAAAGTGAAGAGTCTATCTGTTCTTTTGTTTTTTGATATGGAGTCTCTCCCTACTCAAGTGCAGTTAGGGTATATTAACTACAGAGTCAGAGCATTTATCCCAAGACCAATGCAGTGTGATCATTGTAAAGCTTTTGGTCGTGTTTCAAGTGTTTGCAGAAGGGAGAAGCCGAGATGTCCAAGTTGTGGAAAATATCATATTATGTGTTATAAAAGTGATGAAAATGTGACATGTTGCAATTGTGTTGGGAACCATGAAGCCAAGTCTTTTGAATGCCACATAAGGGTGAAAGAGAATGAGGTGGCCAAAGTCAGGGCTATGCAGAGCATATCATATGCAACAGCTGTTTAAAGGGTTGAGGGTTTGAATGGTGCACTTGAAGAGTCCATGGTGGTGGATAGGCCTTCACTGCAGGCTGCAGGGGTTGCCTTTCACCAGCAGGATCCTGACATTTGAAAGGTTAAGAAGGTGGACTTTGTGGCCTTTATAGCTATGGAGATAAATGGCACTGCCAAGGTGGAGAGAGGTCCAGGAAGATAGAAATCATTGGAAGCGGCAGAGCGGTTCCTGGGGCTGAAAGATTTCTCGGCGAAGGAGTTACATGGAATATTGTCACAAGCCGTACCACCCTCTCTGGCCCTAGAGCCTGAGAAGGGAGACATGGAGAATTGAAAGAAGAGAGTTTTGTTTTTGTTTTGTCAATGTACTATTTTTATTTGGGTGGATTAAGTTAGTTTCCCTATCACGTATGGATTTTCTTTTTACCTTAGTTGGTTTCAACACGTCCATTTGTTGCCGGCAATACACCTTTTTGGTTTGTAGTGCGCCATAAAACCCACAGAAGAAGAAGAAGGGACCAATACTGGTTGCCTGTGAGGAAAGCTGGTTAGTGAAAACCTGTAGATACTTTTCGGAATAGACGGAATTCAACACCAAACCACGGGAAAGGTCTGGAGAAACGACGGCTGAAAAGCTGTCTGCGTTTGGTGAATTAGGATAGATAATCAACGATTATTCAATATAGCTAAGTTAATAGAGTTGAACAAAGATAAACAAAATGGAGAGGAAATCTGGTAGAGGTGGTTGAGCAACACTGGGCTGTGACTGGAGCAGAGATGGATGGAAAGGTAGGGGGGTTAGGAGTTGAGGAGGACGGGATGGAGTGTAGTGGTGGAGTGGGAAAAGATGGAGGTATAGTAAGAGTAAATGTTAAGTAGAAGAGGAAGCCTGAGGAGCCTTTACAGGTCTTGTAAGAGGAGAGTAGTGACGAGGGAGGTTCGGGTCGCAGTGTTGTACTGAGAGAAGTGGAGTTCAAGGTGTTGGTGAAATGTAAGGATCAAGGTGGAGTCACGGCGGTGAGTCCGATCGCACTGGCTAGGGATTTGAAGAGTAAAGTAGGAGAGGTTGTGTCTGCTAAAGTTCTTTGTGATGGAAGTTTGGTGGTGGTGTGTTTCAATGTTAAACAGAAGGCGCTCAAACTCAAGTAGGTATGTAAACGTGTGGTTAATATTAGCATGCCGGATCAAACTGGACGGAAGTGGGTGAAGGGAGTTATTACAGGAGTTGTTAACGTGCAAGAAATAAGGACCACTTGAAGGGAGGCTCTCTTATTGAGGCAAAGCGTCTCCAGATGACACGAGATGGGAAGAAGGTGGAAAGCTTTTCAATGCTACTAAACTTTGAGGATCTGGTATTGCCAGGAAAAGTTAGGATTGGGTATATGAGTTACTATGTGCGAGCATATGTTCCGAAACCATTGCGTTGCTATAACTGTCAAAGGTTTGGTAATGTGGCGGCGGTGTGTAAAGGCAAAAGGAGATGTGTGAAGTGTGGGGGAGAACATGCATATGGGGAATGTGGAGATGGGGTCCAGTTAAAGTGCTGTAACTGTGGGGGCGCCCATAGTGTAGCATATGGGGGTTGTTCAGTGATGAAAAGACAGGTGGAAGTGTAGCAAGTGAGGAGTGAGCGTAAATCTTGTATACAGAAGCAGTGAAGGTAGTTCACCCAGAAACAATCGAGGCACCTAGAAGAGCAGATATTCCAGGGCAGATTGAGATGCAGGTTGGGCGTGATGGAGGGAGCAGAATGGGGGAGAACACAAGACTGGTAGGAGACATGAGGAAGGTTGTTACATTTGTGACAGCAGCAATCAATTGCACAGAAAAATCACAATCGAGGACTAAGAAGATAAAGATCATAGTGGAGCAGGCAGTGAGATGTCTTGGGATCACAGGACTGACATGGGAAAATGTACAGGATGACCTCAATAAGATTGAGAATCAGTCCAGCCAGGACTGGTTAATTTGCATTATTGTGTTAATCCTTCAATGGAATGCCAGAAGTTTGATGGCTAATGGGCAAGAGTTCAAACAGGTTCTTGAGGAGTTACCAGCCAAACCTGATGTGATATGGCTCCAGGAGACATGGCTAAAACCTACTCTAGATTTTGTATTACAAGGTTATGTTGCAGTCCGTAGAGATAGGGTGGCAGTGGGAGGAGGAGGGTGTGCTACCTTTATAAAGCAGGGGATCCCATATAGGTGTGTGAGAGAGGGAGTGGAACAGGAGTATGTAGTGATAGAGGTGTGGTTGGGACGGGGGAATATGGTAATAGTGATCTTTTACAACCTGTGTAAGAGACTGGAGTTGCTGGCCCTTGGGAATGTAGATGGTCAAGATAGGAGACAGGTAATGTGGTGTGGGGATTTTAATGCTCATAGTACGCTCTGGGGAGGGTTATGGACTGATGCAAACGGACAAGTGTTGGAGGAACTATTGGATGAGAAAGGGCTTGTGAGTATTAATGATGGCCGGGGAACCAGGATTGACCCAGTAACTGGAAATGAATCTGCTCTGGATCTTACTTTGATCTCAAGTTCAATGGTAGGCGGGTGGTTTTGAAGGAATCTACAGGGGGTAGTGATCACTATCCTATCATGTGTTCTGTAGGATTGAGGGAGGAAGAATCAGTAGGAAATGGATTGAGGAGATGGATATTTGGGAAAGCGGAGAGGGGGTCAGTTTCAGGAGTTGAGTGAACAGGAGCTGTCTCAGGTAGATCTTAATTCAGATATAGAAACAGGCAATAGTGGGGGCTGCAAGGCAGGCGATTCCTATGGGTACATGGGGGGAGAAAGAGTAACGTAGTCCCCTGGTGGAGTGAAGAGTGGAGAGAAGTAGTGAAGAGTAGGAACAGGGCTTTCAGAATGTTGAAAAGGTCCCATAATTACCAGCACCTGATTCAGTATAAACAAGCACAAGCAGTAGTAAGGAGGATCATTAGGACAGCTAAGAGGGAGTATTGGCGCCGGTTCTGTGGAAACATAGGCAGGACCACTCCTGTGGGAGAGGTATGGGGGATGATTAAGAGGATGAGTGGGGTCAGAAGAGATTGGGATCTCCCTGTGCTGAAAAGTGGGGAGATTGATGCAGTGAGAGATATGGAGAAGGCAGAGATGTTAGCCCAGGCATTTGTGAAGGTGCACAGCTCAAATCATTTGACAGAAGAGGGGCAGCGTGGGAGAGAGAGGGTCAGAGGAGAACATCCGGGGGTCCTGGATCAGAGAGAGATGGTGGGGGATACATTGAATAGCCCTTTTACATTGGCTGAGATGAAGAGGGCATTAGCTAAAGCTGGGGTAACATCTCCTGGGAAGGATGAGATGCGTTACATCATGATGGCTCATCTCAGTGACACTGCAATGGGGAAAGTATTGCTAGCCGTGGCCTCTTGCTCGCCAGTGCTATAGCAGCCCCCGAACTACCTCCGAACTCTCCTACTGCTGTTCACCGGACCTTATGATAACTCAGCTATACAGCTGATGCCTGCTGGACTGTTCCTTTATACGGTACCGCATCCTGTTTATGTTTAGCCTCAGCCCATTTACCAGCTGTTGTCTTAGCTCTCTCGAATAACACCTGTGATTGCTTTATGCCTCTCTCCATGTCAATATGCCTTGCTTATTGTTGTTTCGGTTATTTCTTATTGTACTATTTCACTGTAGATCCCCCAGCCCAGCTTAACCTGCCATAGATAGCTCCTTTGTCCCACCCCCCATACACGCGGAGACCGACTCAATCGGTGCCTCCAGTGATGCTATCTCTTTCATCGTTACCCAACGCTTAGGTTTACCTCCACTGTACTCATATCCTTCCATATCCTTTTCTGTACATAATGCCCTGAATCTATTCTACAACGCCCGGAAACCTGCCCCTTTTTTTTTCTGTACCCAACGCACTAGAAGACCAGTACTTAAAGCCTTTAGCCGTATCCTTATTCTACTCCTCCTCTGTTCCTCTGGTGATGTAGAGGTTAACCCAGGCCCTGTAGCCCCCAGTATCACTCCTACTCCTAATCCTGTAGCACTAACTCCAAAAAGTTTTGGGACACTGTAAAGTCCATGGAAAATAAGAGCACCTCCTCCCAACTGCCCACTGCACTGAGGCTAGGAACCACTGTCACCACCGATAAATCTACAATAATCGAGAATTTCAACAAGCATTTTACTACGGCTGGCCATGCTTTCCACCTGGTTACCACTACCCCGGCCACCAGCTCTGCACCCTCCGCTGCAACTTGCCCATGCCCCCCCCCCCCCCCCCCCGCTTCTCCTTCACACAAATTCAGACAGCTGATGTTCTGAAAGAGCTGAAAAATCTGGACCCCTACAAATCAGCTGGGCTAGACAATCTGGACCCTTTCTTTCTATAATTAGCCACCGAAATTGTCGCAACCCCTATTACTAGCCTGTTCAACCTCTCTTTCGTAACGTCTGAGATCCCCAGAGATTGGAAAGCTGCCGCGGTTATCCCCCTCTTCAAAGGGGGTGACACTCTAGATCCAAACTGTTACAGACCTATATCCATCCTGCCCTGCCTTTCGAAAGTATTTGAAAGCCAAGTTAACAAACAGATCACCGACCATTTCGAATCCCACCGTACCTTCTCCGCTATGTAATCCGGTTTCCGAGCTGGTCATGGGTGCACCTCAGCCACGTTCAAGGTCCTAAACGATATTATAACCACGATCGATAAAAGACAGTACTGCGCAGCCGTCTTCATCGACCTGGCCAAGGCTTTCGACTCTGTCAACCACCGCATTCTTATTGGCAGACTAAATAGCCTTGGTTTCTCTAATGACTGCCTTCCAGGTTCACCAACTACTTCTCAGATAGAATTCAATGTGTCAAATCGGAGGGCCTGTTGTCTGGACCTCTGGCCATCTCTATGGGGGTGCCACAGGGTTCAATTCTCGGGCCGACTCTATTCTCTGTGTATATCAATGATGTTGCTCTTGCTGCCGGTGAAGCTCGGATCCACCTCTATGCGGACGACACCATTTTGGATACATCTGGCCCTTCATTGGACACTGTGTTAACAAACCTCCAAACGAGCTTCAACGCCATACAACACTCCTTCCGTAGCCTCCAACTACTCTTAAACACTAGTAAAACTAAATGCATGCTCTTCAACCGAACGCTGCTTGCACCCGCCCACCCGACTAGAATCACTACTCTCGGCGGGTCTGACCTAGAGTATGTGGACAACTACAAATACCTAGGTGTCTGGTTAGACTGTAAACTCTCCTTCCAGACTCACATTAAGCATCTCCAATCAAAAGTTAGATCTAGAATCGGCTTCCTATTTCGCAACAAAGCCTCCTTCACTCATGCTGCCAAACATGCCCTCGTAAAACTGACTATCCTACCGATCCTTGACTTCGGCGATGTCATTTACAAAATAGCCTCCAACACTCTACTCAGCAAATTGGATGTAGTCTATCACAGTGCCATCCGTTTTGTCACCAAAGCCCCATATACTACCCACCATTGTGACCTGTACGCTCTTGTTGGCTGGCCCTCATTACATATTCGTCGCCAAACCCACTGGCTCCAGGTCATCTATAAATCACTGCTAGGCAAATCCCCGTCTTACCTTAGCTCACTGGTCACCATAGCAACACCCACCCGTAGTCTGCGCTCCAGCAGGTATATCTCACTGGTCATCCCCAAAGCCAACACCTCCTTTGGCCGCCATTCCTTCCAGTTCTCTGCTGCCAATGACTGGAACGAACTGCAAAAATCTCTGAAGCTGGAGACTCTTATCTCCCTCACTAACTTTAAGCGTCAGTTGTCAGAGCAGCTTACCGATCACTGCACCTGTACACAGCCTTCCTGAAATTAGCCCACCCAACTACCTCATCCCCATATTGTTATTTATTTTGCTAATTTGCACCCCAGTATCTCTATTTGCACATCATCTTTTGCACATCTATCATTCCAGTGTTAATACGAAATTGTAACGATTTTGCACTATGGCCTATTTATTGCCTTACCTCCATAACTTACTACATTCGCACACACTGTATATATATTTTCTCTTTGTATTTTTGACTTTATGTTTTGTTTACCCCATATGTAACTCTGTGTTGTTGTTTTTATCGCACTGCTTTGCTTTATCTTGGCCAGGTCGCAGTTGTAAATGAGAACTTGTTCTCAACTGGCTTACCTGGTAAAATAAAGGTAAAAAATTAATAAATTGGGCCTTTACAATAAGGTGTGGCAAGAAGGGAAACTGCCTGGAAGTTGGAAGCAGGCGGTAGTGGTGCCAATAAGGAAACCAGGGAAAGACCCTACTAGTCCTTCAAGCTATAGGCTGATAGCGTTGACATCTCACGTATGTAAACTAATGGAAAGGATGATAACGGAAAGGCTGACTTACTTTCTGGAGAGTAGAGGACTAATGTCACCACATCAAAGTGGGTTCAGGAAAGGCAGGGGAACGATGGATCCTGTACTGTGCCTTGAGTCAGTCATACGGAAGGCCTGATATTGGAAGGTCATTGTTTGCGGATGATGGAGCGTTGTGGAAGAGAGGGAGAAATATTACCCATACAGCCAGAAGAGTTCAATAAGTGATTAGTGAAGTAGAGCAGTGGTCCTTCAGGTGGGGCTTCAAGTTTTCAGTTAAGAAAACACATACTGTGTTTTTTTCTAGAAGGAAGGTTGGGGAGGAAATATACTTGAAGTTGTATGGAAGGAATCTGAGAGGGTGGGAGGGATTAGGTTCCTGGGGGTCTGATTTGACACTCAAATGACATGGGTGGAGCATATTAACAGAGTAGTTGTCAAAGGAAAGAAAAGATTGAATGTGATGTGTTGCTTGTCAGGAATGGAGTGTGGGGAAGATAGAATGGTGTTGAAAATTATATATATATAGCGCTGTTAAGGTCATCAATGGATTATGGAAGTATAGCATATGGATCAGCAGCTCAGACATCTTTAAAAAAGCTAGGTGTTATCCAGGTCCAAGCCCTAAGAATATGTTGTGGAGCACTCAGGACCTCCCCGGTGGCAGCGAGTTGGGAGAGATGCTGTTAAAGTTAAGAAGACAACAGCTAGCCATGACATATTGGGTAAATCTACAAGGAAATAAGGTTACACGTCCTACAAAAAAGGTGCTCCTAGAGTGCTGGGAACATGAAAAAAATCTGAATACAAGCTTTGGGTGGATAGGCAATTGCATGGCGAGAGAGATGGGGTTATTTGGGAGGGAGTTTAGCCCCTCTGTTGTTCTTCCTGCTATCCCACCTTGGTTTCTCCCTCAACCAGTGATATATCTAGGGTTGCTTGAGAGGGTACGATATGTTGAGGAAGGAGTAGATTCAATTGTAAGTGAACATTTAAGAACACAATACTATGCTTTCTTGAATATATTCACATATGGATCTAAGGACCCTAAAACAGGGAGGACATGAGCAGCTTTTAGTGTTCCTGAGATTTAGGTGGCAGTGACGAAAAGAGCAACAGATCATTTATCTGTTTACACAATGAAGTCGTTGACCATACTATTGGCTGCAGAGTGGGTGGAGGAGGTGTGGCCAGACAGGGTAGTCATCTGCTCTGACTCCTGTGCAGTACTGATGAGCTTAAATTCATGTGTGTCTCAGAGCAGACAGGATGTATTGTATGAGGTTTTGCAGTGTTTGAATAGAGTGAAACAGATGGGGGTATTTGTGACGTTCCTCTGGGCACCAGCTCATGTGGGAGTAGATGGGAATGAGGAAGTGGATATTACTGCCAAGCAGGCTCTTAAACATCCTAATGTTGAGAAGGAATTGTCAATCAGTAAAGCAGAAGCCAAGGGATTAATAAGAATGGTGGTTAGAAATAAGTGGCAAGAGTTGTGGAACAGGGAGTGTAAGGGAAGACACCTGTATAAGATCCAGGAAAAGGTGGGGGCAGGGAGGTCCTCAGGCTGAGAGAGAAGGGAGGAAAGTGTAGTGACAAGGCTGAGACTGGGACACACAAGGCTAAATAGTACATTGAAAGTGGTGGGGAAACATCCGACTGGGAGGTGTGATCATTGTCAGGAGGAGATGGAGACAGTGGAACATGTTCTATTTCAGTGCCAGAAATATGTGAGAGAAAGGGAGCGATTGTTATTAGATTTGAGGAGTAATGGGGTTGAAGAGCCAGGATTAAGTGAGCTGCTGGGGAAATCTTCAGGGGAGGTAGTATTTAATTATGTATTTCGTTTCCTTAGGGAGACAAGATTAATGGGTAAGATTTAGACATTCACTGACTTTGGTCCACACTCCAGTCCAGTTGGTGGCAGTAATTTACCTTAAAGTTGGTTGCTAACCGCATATATAATCCACAGAAGAAGAAGAAGAAGACGGAAAAAAAGAAAAGAAAGTCCAATCCCTTAATTTCGTTGTTTGTATGTGCCCATAGCAACGTTGGAAAATGAGACGGATACTACCCCGTACAGTGGGGGGCGGCATGGAACTGTAACGTTTGTGGGCAGCCATAATACCATAGAAGAAGATTCGTTTGCTGCTTGTTAGAGCTAGCTAACGGACTAATAACGTGTCCATCGTTATTTCAAAGACCGTTGGCATATTTTCGGTTTTATCTACTCATTCACCACCGGCCTCACCTTGCATCCTCAAAAATGGCTGACCCCAAATACGCCAACTTGCCTGGAATCGTAAGTGGCTTGTTAGCTTGCTTGCTAGTCAGCGTCGCGTTGTGAGTAGTTAGCGCTAGTGTTTATGAGATGTTTGATGAATGCTAGTAAAGCTAAGCTCTAAACAAAACCACAGAGTCCCGACAACTAGTTAACTAACTAGTTATCCAAACGTTTGCTAGCTATCATTGTTGGTTTGACACGTAAGCCTGATATGATAACGTAAGTGTACTAGCTAGCAACCTAAACTAACGCTAGCTAGCCAGTGTTAGACCCCTCCCTGGTTAACTGCTTCTTCTATGCATTGAAATTGACCGTTAAATAACAGACATGTCTTACAACTCATAACATTTCTAAACGTGGTCTTTGGACGGCTAACTAGCTATTAGTTAGGCTAACAAATGCAGCAGCTAGTTAATCCAGTTGTGTGATTGAATGGGTCAACGCCCCGGCTTGTGTCGAGGCACAGATCTGGGGAAGGGTACCAAAAATTGCCTGCAGCATTGACGGTCCCTAAGAACACAGTGGCCTCCATCATTCTGAAATGGAAGGAGTTTTGAACCACCAAGACTCTTTCTAGAGCTGGCCGCCCGGCCAAACTGAGCAATCAGGGGAGAAGGGCCTTGGTCAGGGAGGTGTTTTGTCACAATTTATGCTATCACAACAAGGAAATTTAAATGGCAACTCGACTTCATCTCGGGACTAACAACACCCATGCCAATATCCTCCAAACAACGGCTTCTTGGGCATTATCACTTAATCAGAACACAAGTAGCTAGCTATGTCAATGTAAAATTAATTGCGTTATAGAATATTGATTGATTTGAATGATTTTGTCTTCATAGGCGTCCAACGAGCCAGATGTATATGAGACCAGCGACCTGCCAGAAGATGACCAGGCACAGTTTGAGTCGGTGAGTGAAAGTTGGAGGAGAGAGGAAAGAAGGGATTGTGGAGAGGGAACGGGAGGGTTTCGACCCCCAAACACAGTTTTGGAATCATCTGTTGCTGATGTGGCTTAGCAGCATGACTTCCTCTAAGATAACCACTGCATGATGCAGAGTGGTTGGTTGGTTGTTTGATTGATTAGCATCTCTGTATCCTCATGCTGGCTCATGGATCAAGTCTGCTTTAGAACATACGTAATTCTGTTATAACGATTTATTTTTGACGTGCACTTGGCCAAATGGTTTATCACTTTTGTAGGGAATGGTGTTTTTTATTGATTAGGATTCATGCAAGACATTTAGTAGGCCTAATAATCCTCAGTTTTCACCTTGACATAGAATTGTAGCACGTCAGAGGAAATTGAATCTAAGATGTCTGTCTGTTATTGTGTGTGCTGACCTGCTACTGTATTTGTGTTTTAACATCCCTTTCCCCATTCCTAACAGTATACATGTTAACAGAAGCTTACTAACTAAATATCGTTACTAACTACGTTGCTAATCAAACACTAGGTTTAATACTGCAACACACTCTAAACCATTCAGAATGTAAATTGCAGATTTGCACTAGCCTACTTTTAATATCTGTGACCATCAGGATTTCATCACACTCGCGCAGTTTCTTAATGGATGGGTGTCTCACTCGGTTGAGTTTATTTACCTCATCCTATGGCTCTAAACCCATTTTCTTTCTAACCATCTCATCTTTGACTTAGAGGCTCAGAAATGGCTTTTCCCTCTGCCAATCCCCTCCTTCCACTGACTACATGATGCTAACAATACCAAGTACAGGATTAGAGGCTTGAGTGAATAGTGAGAGGCTCAGGGCATATGTTGCCTAAACACACACAGGATATCAGATATTTATATTCACAGTCACACATACAGCATATAACATTCATCTTCTGCCCCTGTGTGTGTACAGTATGATCTCTGATGTCAACAGCCTATAACCAATGCTGCTGATGTATCACAATAACCAAGGCATAGGCCGTGTGGGGCTGAGAGAGAGAGAACCGCGACGCCATGTTGAGCAGACGGTCAGCCTGGCTCAGAACACTGTTCTCTTTATCTCCCCTGGCAGTGATGGCTGGCTGCTGCTGTTGTGCATGGCATGTGATAACCACATTAATCTGTGTTTTTCTCTCTCTCTCTTTCCTCCTTCCCCTCTTTTGTTTCTCCCTGTGCTCTTCCTCTTTCTCTAACTCTCTTTGGGAACCCAAGGAGCTGGTAAGATCCTCAATGACTGACTCACCCCTCCTTCCTCCTAACATCTACTTGTTTGTCTGTGTTGCATGTGTCTGTACTGTGTCAGTCTGTCTTTACTGTCTGTATTAGTGGTGATTAATCCCATGAGCCTCTTTGATTCATGTGAGCTGATCATTTGGACTATAGACACATTGATCACTTCATATTCAGTTCCTCAATACTCAACCTAGTGCACAGTTGCCTGAGGCTCTAGAATGATGCTCTTCAAGTTTTATTAGTCGTAGGTTCCCGGAACAACTAATGATAGGAGTCTGATTCTTCCAATGAGTAGATACATGTCACGAATTGATTTATTAACAGGCAATAGCTGATCTCATAGAAGTCATGCAGAGATGAAAGACCAAAGCCACAGGAGAAACTCTGAATACCAAATAGGCTAAAGGCTGAAACTAAAACCAAACTATACCATATGATGTGCTGCGGGTCTCATTCTAATGTATTCTTCACTCCCGCCTACCATTTGCCTAAGTTTTTAGGCCCCATAGCTTCCATCAGTCAGCTGTGCAAGCGGTTAATTTTCATGTAGAGCAGACGTTGGTTCCTGGTTCTTGGATACCCCAGAGTCATTGTTAACTTTCCATCCACATTCTGTTCACACCCTCTTACATAATTAGTGTTGTTCGGTTTCATTGGTCAATAAAGAGCTTGTTTAAAGATTATTGATTGTTGAAACAATACACGGCAAACCTTCATTACTTTGTGTTGAGGACTCTAAATTGTTTCTCTTTCTTGATCAAATCGTAAGTCAACCATCTTGGTTTTCCTTCCTGGAGAATAGACTGGTTTCCCCAACTGAATACAGATACATGTCATAATGTGTGTGTTTTGGTGTTAATGAGAGGTGTGTGTGTGTGTGTGAGCTGTCATGGGTTTGTGAGTTGGAGCTGTCATAGATTGGCATCTCACGTGGGTCCTCTGTCAAACTGTGTGGATAAACTCTCATTGAGCTGTATCTCTGTGACTGGTTGAATTTATTGACAATTATAGACTACAGATGACAATTAGCTTCGTAGCTAGA
Source organism: Coregonus lavaretus (assembly GCF_964263955.1). Taxonomy (NCBI): domain Eukaryota; kingdom Metazoa; phylum Chordata; class Actinopteri; order Salmoniformes; family Salmonidae; genus Coregonus; species Coregonus lavaretus. The sequence goes on from NC_139995.1 coordinate 5,594,373, forward strand.
ATCTGGTGCATGGGCCCTGTAAAATAAAAAATTGTCTGAGGCTGGCTGTACACATCTAATGGTTCTGGTTGTACAGATACAAGGGACTAGTTTCCAGATCATATTTAAAGAGCCAGTGTGACAGATGGCCCATGAAGAGAACACTAACAGCAGAAATCCCCATCAATCCTATCAATCAAATGGGAATCAACCCTTTTGGAATAATTTTGCCCTAGATCCACTCGCAGACCTCTCATTCCCAAACCATGTGTACATTTGCGACTTGGCTGGTAAGGTCAATCTCTGAGTGGATTGGAGAAGGGAAAGGGAAGAATATGGCAGCATCTCAATAGTACAAAGAGAGGTGAGATGCAGCCTGTGTCCTGTGTATTCCTGTGGTATATCTGACATGACGTTCTCTCTGGGTGCCTCCCTCCATAACAGGAAGAGCTGTGCAGTGACAGTGTGGAAAGGATCGTGGTCAACCCTAATGCAGCCTACGACAAGTTCAAGGACAAACGCGTCAGTACTAAAGGACTCGGTCAGTCTACTACAGCCAACAGCTGGATGTCCAGGCATGATATACAGTGCATTCGGAAAGTATTCAGACCCCTTGAATTTTTCCACATTTTGTTAAGTTACAGCCATATCCTAAAATTCATTAAATTGTTTTTTTTCCCCCTTATCAATCTACACACAATACCCCATAATGACAAAGCGAAACAGGTTTTTCGATTTTTTCCAAATGTATAGAAAATAGAAAACATACCTTATTTACATAAGTATTCAGATCCTTTGCTATGAGACTCGAAATTGAGCTCAGGTGCATCCTGTTTCCATTGATCATCCTTGATGTTTCTACAACTTGATTGGAGTCCACCTGTGATACATTCAATTGATTGGACATGATTTGGAAAGGCGCACACATGTCTATGTAAGGTCCCACAGTTGACAGTGCAAAAACCAAGCCATGAGGTCGAAGGAATTGTCTGTAGAGTTCAGAGGCAGGATTGTGTCGAGGGACGGATCTGGGGAGGGTACCAAAACATTTCTGCAGCATTGAAGGTCCCCAAGAACACAGTGGCTTCCATCATTCTTAAATGGAAGAAGTTTGGAACCACCAAGACTCTTCCTAGAGCTGGCCGCCCGGCCAAACTGAAAAATCGGGGGAGAAGGGCCTTGGTCAGGGAGGTGACCAAGAACCCGGTGGTCACTGACAGAGCTCCAGAGTTCCTCTGTGGAGATGGGAGAACCTTCCAGAAGGACAACCATCTCTGCAGCACTCCACCAATCAGGCCTTTATGGTAGAGTGGCCAGACGGAAGCCACTCCTCAGTAAAAGGCACATGACAGCCTGCTTGGAGTTTGCCAAAAGGCACCTAAAGGACTCTGACCATGAGAAACAAGAGTCTTTGGTCTGATGAATCCAAGATTGAACTCTTTGGCCTGAATTCCAAGCGTCGCATCTGGAGGAAACCTGGCACCATCCCTACGGTGAAGCATGGTGGTGGCAGCATCATGCTGTGGTGATGTTTTTCAGCGGCAGGGACAGGGAGACTAGTCAGGCTCGAGGGAAAGATGAACGGAGCAAAGTACAGAGAGATCCTTGATGAAAACCTGCTCAGGACCTCAGACTGGGGCGACGATTCACCTTCCAAAAGGACAACGACCCTAAGCACACAGCCAAGACAACGCAGGAGTAAGTGGCTTCGGGACAAGTCTCTGAATGTCCATGAGTGGCCCAGCCAGATCCCGAACTTGAACCCGATCGAACATCTCTGGAGAGACCTGAAAATAGCTGTGCAGCGACGCTCCCCATCCAAGCTGACAGAGCCTGAGAGGATCTGCAAAGAAGAATGGGAGAAACTCCCCAAATACAGGTGTGCCAAGCTTGTAGCATATACCCAAGAAGGCTCGAGGTTTTAATCGCTGCCAAAGGTGCTTCAACAAAGTACTGAGTATAGGGTCTGAATACTTATGTATATGTGATATTTTAGTTTAGTTTTTTAATGTATTTACAAACATTTTTGCGTTGTCATTATGGGGTATTGTGTGTAGATTGAGGATTTTTATTTGATCCATTTTAGAATAAGGCTGTAACGTAACAAAATGTGGAAAGTCGAGGAGTCTGAATACTTTCCGAATGCACTGGAAGGGCAGGAGTTTTCCCCTTACCACACGACCTGACCTGGAATAACTTTTCCTGCATATTGTATCATATTATATAGTCTATATGCAGAGCAGTTGACCTCAGTCACATGATCAGAAACTCCTAGCTCTAGTAACATGGTCAGGGAAAACTCCTGGCCCTAGACATGAGGCATTTCATGAATTGGTCACAAATCACCTAATATTCTTGTCTCTCCTGTAATAAATGTATCTTCCAGACTTCTCAGACCGTATCAGTAAGAACAAAAGAGTGGGCTATGAGTCGGGAGAATATGAGATTGTGAGTAAACTCTGGGCCTACATTATTGAATTTCATATTGATAATCTTAGTTATATAAATATATATATCAAATTTGAATTTCTGTGAAATCAATGGCAAGACGTTTTTCTGTTTTAATCGTGTGTGTTATTTGCTGTCTGTTCAAGTGCTTCACTCTGTTGTCTGTGTTAACTGGTTGTCCTCTCTCTCTCTCTCGCTCTCTCCTCTCTTCTCTCACTTAATTCCTCTTTTCTCCCTGTCTAGTTGGCAGAGGGCTGTGGGTTGAAGGAAACTCCCCAGCAGAAGTACCAGCGGCTGGTCAATGAGATCCAGGAGCTCAGTCAGGAGGTGGAAACTATCCAGGTAGGGCCCAGACACAGTCCCAAACAACCTGTTTGCTTCTACCCCCTAGGCCTAGACTATCCAGGTCAGACAGGAAAATCAGGAATCCCTGAAATCATCCTTTATGTACTGTTAACACCTTTAACCTAGACATACCCCCCCCCCCCCCCCCCCCAGGCGACCACGAAGGATAGCAGTGCGGAGGAGCGTCTGACCCCAGTAGTCCTAGCCCAGCAAGCTGCCCAGCTCAAACAGCAGCTGGTCTCTGCCCACCTGGACTCTCTGCTGGGACCACAGGCACATATCAACCTAGCTGACCCAGACGGAGCACTGGCCAAGTAAGGGAGGGAGGGAGGGAGGGGAAGGGACTCCCTTCTGGGTCCCATTAGTGCTCGCCAAGTGAGGAGAGGGAAGGAGGAAGGGATTAAAAATGGTAGCAAATGCAATTTAGTCATGTCATGTTACATAGTTGTCAGAAAGGGAGACAATATTACGCAGTCTTAGCAGTCGCTGCTCTTATTAAAGACTTAAAAGGCGGCAGGTAGCTTAGCGATTAAGAGCGTTGGGCCAGTAACCGAAAGGACGCTGAATCCCTGAGTTGACTAGGTGAAACATTTAATGTGCCCTTGAACAAGGCACTTAAACCCTAATTGCTCCTGTAAGTCACTCTGGATAAGAGCATCTGCTAAATTACTGAAATGTAAAAGACTTATCGTATTTTCCCTGGTTCTTATCCCCCTATGTTATTCCCTTCCTTACCCTCCCTCTCTCCTCCTCCTCCTCTCCCTTCTCCACCCTTTTCTCTCTATTTCTTTCTCTCCACCCCTCCCTCTCCCATTTTCCCTCTCTATCCCCCCTCCTCCTCTCCTCTCCCCCAGGCGTCTGCTAACCCAGCTGGAGGCAGCGAGGAGCAGTAGGGGGAGTACAGGGGAGGGGAAGGCCCCAGCAACAGCTAAAGGTCCTGATGGTGTGGTGCTCTATGAGCTGCACAGCCGGCCAGAGCAGGAGAAGTTCACCGACGCTGCCAAAGTAAGGGGCCCCGGGGCCATGGGTGGGTGTGTGCCAAATGGCCACCAGTTGCGGTGCGTGCCCATGTGAGTGAAGAGAGCTCAATGAGTGTTGGCTTTTGTGTCTGTTGTTGTGCAAGATGGGTTGGTGATGTAACGTTAGGTGTGTGAGGTCTGTTGACTAAATTATTTGTCTTTGTTACATCATTTATTAGTTAATTCTCCATGTCTCCTTTGTGTAGATGGCAGAGCTGGAGAAGCGGCTTGCAGAGCTGGAGACGGCTGTGGGCTCTGGATCAGACAAACAGGGTCCTCTGAGTGCTGGGGTGCAGGGAGGCAGTCTCATGGTGAGTCTCTTCTGAACTCTTCTTTCAGGACTGAACTCAACCCTTATCATCAATCACTGTTAATTACTGAGGCAGAATTACTCCAAATTATCAAATTCAACCTACATAGCAACAACTTCACTTCACCGTCATGATTGGAAGCCCATCAATCCCTGTGACCGAGGTCTCTCCCTCTCACCCCCCCCCCCCCTCCATCTCTCTCTCTTTCCATCTCTTTCTTTTTCTTCTCCCCCCAGGACACCATGGAGCTGCTGCAGGCGAGGGTCAGTGCTCTGGACTCAGCCACTCTGGACCAGGTAGAGGCCAGACTGCAGGTAACACACCTTTACCGTTGCAGAGGCAAATGCAAAACTGATCAGTGCCTGGGGCAGCTTCAGCCTACTCCACACTGTGTGTCTTCCCGCTTCTAGTTGTCAGAAGGCTCGGAGGGACCTTGACAACCAACACCATTTTTTATCGTACTGCAATACTACACTTTTATGTACATGTGATGTTTTTGTGTTGTGTTTGTATAGAGTGTCCTTGGGAAGATGAATGAGATTGCAAAGCACAAGGCAGCCATCGAAGATGATGACACACAGAACAAGGTCAGTAACTACCTTTAAAATGTGAACTTTATACAGCATCTTAGTACTATTTCACACAATGTTTAAAGTAATTGTGGCTTGACCAGGAAAAACTCTTGGCCCAAACTATCCCCTATAGATCAAACCCTGACAATCCATTACCAACCATATAATTATTCTGACTGCATTTTGCAGCAACTCATTCTGCTGTCAGCCAATATTGTTCACCCCCAACCTTATCATTATTTGGTCTGCAACTTGTTCCAATAACTTATGTTGTCTGTCAGGTGTCTCGGCTGTATGACGTGGTGCAGAAGTGGGACGCCATGGCAACCTCTCTGCCTCAGGTGGTGCAGAGGCTCATGGCTGTCAAAGGGTTGCATGAACAAGGTAATAACTAGGGCTGGCACAATTACCGTGTAACCGGCGGTTATGGATAAGGACTGTCATGAAAATAAAATAACCGTTAAAAAACAACGGGGGGGGGGGGACAGGACAAACAGCTGACTGAAGACAGGAAGCCGGACATTTGTGCGGTTGAGTCCGTTTCTGCGATAACATGCTCTTAACAACGTGATGAAACTTTGTTGCTCCTTGCTGAAACAAGCAACAAATATAATAAAATCTAACTTTATTTATACAGCACATTTCAGACATGGAATGCAACGCAATGTGCTTTTACAGGAAAAAACGAATATCTTTACTACACAACAAACATTAGATAAAAAACAAAAGAATGACACAAACTGAACAACTAAAAAGCACCCTGAGGAAAAGCAAAGCTAAAAATGTTTTTTAAGATCTCTTTTAACTGTCCACAGTTTCGGCCCCCCTCAGGTTCCCTGGCAGGCTATTCCAGAGGCTGGGGCCATAACCAAAGGCTGTCTCTCCATGCGTCTTGATTCTAGGCTTTGGGATAATTAAAAGGCCAGTGCCAGAGGACCTGAAGGACCTACTGGGTACATAACTTAAAAGTATGTCTGACATGTATTGGGGTGGATTGATTTAAAAACCAATAGAATATTAAAATTAATTCTTAAACTCACAGGCAGCCAGTGCAGAGACCTTAAAACCGGTGTAATGTGTGCTCTCAGTCTGGTCTTGGTCAGTACCTGTGTTGTAGCATTCTTTAAGTTTTGCAGTTGGCCAATTGTTTTCTTGGGTAGACCAGACAGGAGAGCATTACAGTAGTCAAGCCTGCTTGTAATAAAAGCATAGATGAGTCTCTCTGTATCAGCCTGCGAGAGAAATGGCTGCACCATGGCAATGTTCCTCAGGTGGCAAAAAGCTATTTTGGTCACATTCCTAATGTGATTCGAAATTTAGTTCAGGATCTAAAATAACACCTAGGTTTTTTACCTTGTGTTTTATCTTTATTGCCCGTGTATTAAAATATGTGGCTATTCTCTTTGAGCTTTCGCTCCAGCAATAAGTACCTCGGTCTCGTCTTGATTTAGCTGGAGGAAGTTGTGACCCATCCAAGTATTTAAATATTTAATACAGTCTAATATTTCCATGGAGCTAAAATCCTCGTGACACAGAAATGTAAAGTTGTGTATTGTCTGCGGAGCAGTGAAAATCAATCATGTGATTTCTGATAATGCTTACCAAGGGCTAATCTACAGTGAGGGGAAAAAAGTATTTGATCCCCTGCTGATTTTGTACGTTTGCCCACTGACAAAGAAATGATCAGTCTATAATTTTAATGGTAGGTTTATTTGAACAGTGAGAGACAACAAAAAAATATCCAGAAAAACGCATGTCAAAAATGTTATGAATTGATTTTCATTTTAATGAGGGAAATAAGTATTTGACCCATCTGCAAAACATGACTTAGTACTTGGTGGCAAAACCCTTGTTGGCAATCACAGAGGTCAGATGTTTCTTGTAGTTGGCCACCAGGTTTGCACACATCTCAGGAGGGATTTTGTCCCACTCCTCTTTGCAGATCTTCTCCAAGTCATTAAGGTTTCGAGCCTGACGTTTGGCAACTCGAACCTTCAGCTCCCTCCACAGATTTTCTATGGGATTAAGGTCTGGAGACTGGCTAGGCCACTCCAGGACCTTAATGTGCTTCTTCTTGAGCCACTCCTTTGTTGCCTTGGCCGCGTGTTTTGGGGTCATTGTCATGCTGGAATACCCATCCACGACCCATTTTCAATGCCCTGGCTGAGGGAAGGAGGTTCTCACCCAAGATTTGATGGTACATGGCCCCGTCCATCGTCCCTTTGATGCGGTGAAGTTGTCCTGTCCCCTTAGCAGAAAAACACCCCCAAAGCATAATGTTTCCACCTCCATGTTTGACGGTGGGGATGGTGTTCTTGGAGTCATAGAATGCATTCCTCCTCCTCCAAACACGACTAGTTGAGTTGATGCCAAAGAGCTCCATTTTGGTCTCATCTGACCACAACACTTTCACCCAGTTCTCCTCTGAATCATTCAGATGTTCATTGGCAAACTTCAGACAGGCATGTACAGTGGGGAAAAAAAGTATTTAGTCAGCCACCAATTGTGTAAGTTCTCCCACTTAAAAAGATGAGAGAGGCCTGTAATTTTCATCATAGGTACATGTCAACTATGACAGACAAAATGAGAAAAAAAAATCCAGAAAATCACATTGTAGGATTTTTAATGAATTTATTTGCAAATTATGGTGGAAAATAAGTATTTGGTCAATAACAAAAGTTTCTCAATACTTTGTTATATACCCTTTGTTGGCAATGACACAGGTCAAACGTTTTCTGTAAGTCTTCACAAGGTTTTCACACACTGTTGCTGGTATTTTGGCCCATTCCTCCATGCAGATCTCCTCTAGAGCAGTGATGTTTTGGGGCTGTCGCTGGGCAACACAGACTTTCAACTCCCTCCAAAGATTTTCTATGGGGTTGAGATCAGGAGACTGGCTAGGCCACTCCAGGACCTTGAAATGCTTCTTACGAAGCCACTCCTTCATTGCCCGGGCGGTGTGTTTGGGATCATTGTCATGCTGAAAGACCCAGCCACGTTTCATCTTCAATGCCCTTGCTGATGGAAGGAGGTTTTCACTCAAAATCTCACGATACATGGCCCCATTCATTCGTTCCTTTACACGGATCAGTCGTCCTGGTCCCTTTGCAGAAAAACAGCCCCAAAGCATGATGTTTCCACCCCCATACTTCACAGTAGGTATGGTGTTCTTTGGATGCAACTCAGCATTCTTTGTCCTCCAAACACGACGAGTTGAGTTTTTACCAAAAAGTTATATTTTGGTTTCATCTGACCATATGACATTCTCCCAATCCTCTTCTGGATCATCCAAATGCACTCTAGCAAACTTCAGACAGGCCTGGACATTTACTGGCTTAAGCAGGCGGACAAGTCTTGCACTGCAGGATTTGAGTCCCTGGCGGCGTAGTGTGTTACTGATGGTAGGCTTTGTTACTTTGGTCCCAGCTCTCTGCAGGTCATTCACTAGGTCCCCCCGTGTGGTTCTGGGATTTTTGCTCATCGTTCTTGTGATCATTTTGACCCTACGGGGTGAGATCTTGCGTGTAGCCCCAGATCGAGGGAGATTATCAGTGGTCTTGTATGTCTTCCATTTCCTAATAATTGCTCCCACAGTTGATTTCTTCAAACCAAGCTGCTTACCTATTGCAGATTCAGTCTTCCCAGCCTGGTGCAGGTCTACAATTTTGTTTCTGGTGTCCTTTGTCAGCTCTTTGGTCTTGGCCATAGTGGAGTTTGGAGTGTGACTGTTTGAGGTTGTGGACAGGTGTCTTTTATACTGATAACAAGTTCAAACAGATGCCATTAATACAGGTAACGAGTGGAGGACAGAGGAGCCTCTTAAAGAAGAAGTTACAGGTCTGTGAGAGCCAGAAATCTTGCTTCTTTGTAGGTGACCAAATACTTATTTTCCACCATAATTTGCAAATAAATTCATAAAAAATCCTACAATGTTATTTTCTGGATTTTTTTTTCTCAATTTGTCTTTCATAGTTGACATGTACCTATGATGAAAATTACAGGCCTCTCTCATCTTTTTAAGTGGGAGAACTTGCACAAATAGTGGCTGACTAAATACTTTTTTGCCCCACTGTATATGTGCTTTCTTGAGCAGGGGGACCTTGCGGGCGCTGCAGGATTTCAGCCCTTCACGGCGTAGTGTGTTACCAATTGTTTTCTTGGTGACTATGGTCCCAGCTACCTTGAGATCATTGACAAGATCCTCCCGTGCAGTTCTGGGCTGATTCCTCACCGTTTTCATGATCATTGCAACTCCACGTGGTGAGATCTTGCATGGAGCCCCAGGCCGAGGGAGATTGACAGTTCTTTTGTGTTTCTTCCATTTTCAAATAATCGCACCCTGTTGTCACCTTCTCACCAAGCTGCTTGGCGATGGTCTTGTAGCCCATTTCAGCCTTGTGTAGGTCTACAATCTTGTCCCTGACATCCTTGGAGAGCTCTTTGGTCTTGGCCATGGTGGAGAGTTTGGAATCTGATTGATTGATTGCTTCTGTGGACAGGTGTCTTTTATACAGGTAACAAGGTGAGATTAGCTTGTTACCTGTATAAAAGACACCTGGGAGCCAGAAATCTTTCTGATTGAGAAGGGGTCAAATACTTATTTCCCTCATTAAAATGCAAATCAATTTTTGACATGTGTTTTTCTGGATTTTGTTGTTGTTATTCTGTCTCTCACTGTTCAAATAAACCTACCATTAAAATTATAGACTGATCATTTCTTTGTCAGTGGGCAAACGTACAAAATCAGCAGGGGATCAAATACTTTTTTCCCTCACTGTATATAAACTTAACAATACTGGATCCAAAATTGAACCTTGAGTTATGTTCACCAAGGGTGACAAACTCTTGACCAGTTAAGTAGGTCCTAAACCAATTTAGAACTGGACCGGAGAGGCCAACCTACCTCTGTCCAGAAGGACATCCTGGTCAACCGCGTCGAATGCAGCACTTAAATCTAAGAGTACAAGGACAGAGAGCTGTTTGGCATCTGTGTTGACTCTAAGATCATTTACCACTTTAACTAAGGCTCTCTCTGTGCTGTGGTGGGCACGAAAACCAGATTGGAATTTTTCAAAAATAGGTGGCACAAATTTATTTTTTTTGCTGTTTGAACACCAATTTCATCAGATTTTTGCTTAAGAAAGTAAGGTTGGAGATTGGCAGAAAATTGCTAAGAGCTGAAGAATCTAGATTACTTTTCTTCAGACCTGACTCATCAGTCTTAGTCTCTCAGTGACTCTGTCTCTCTCTAGCCATGCAGTTTGGTCAGCTGCTGACCCACCTGGACACCACCCAGCAGATGATCAACAACTCTCTGAAGGACAATGGAACACTGCTCTCACAGGTAGGAAACACTACCTACTACTATCACTAACTGCTTTCACACTGCTATAGGACACATTTCACACTGCTCTAACAGGTTGGTAGGACTGCTGCTGGGACTGACGTGACCTTTACACTACTGAGCTCTTGTACCTTTCACACTGTATTGAGCTGTACTGTACTGCACTGGCCTGGTTACCCATCCATCATAGTTGCTGGAACTGTACTGGAAAGGAGAATGTGAAATGATGGTGTGGAAAGGGTAATAAAGTTCTCATCTATCTGGGACAAACATGGCCGTGTACAAACCCCCAAAGTGTCACCTGTACACTGTGCATTCAGTATTTTTTTGATGAAGGTCTTACTCTTGTGTAGCTAGACAGCCTGTCCATTCAATACACTCTGCACTGGAGGATGTATTTTATAGATAGGTAATATATTTCACCTTCCGTTTGAGACAGAACTCCAAGGTAGCATCCTACCTATGTAGGAGACCAGGGGAAATTGTATTCTTTTTTGGTGTTTTACTCTGTCTTAGATACCACTTGGCCATTTTTTGATATAAGAAACTTACATCGGTCTCCTAATCATTCATACCATTTATATGTCTGTACATAAGACGGTCGGATCACAATATTGATTTTATTTTCCGAAAAGTCTGGACGTTACATTTTCCCCCGTGCCAGGGGCAATTGCAACAGTAGTTGGGGTAAAATGTAACATGTTAAAAAAGAAAACAAATAAACTCACTTAACTTAAACATTCATGTTCATTAATTATCATAGACATATGTCATGATTTTGCAAGAAATATAAGTATTTATATGTACAGTGCCTTCACACCCCTTGACCTTTTCCACATTTTGTTGTGTTACCGCCTGAATTTAAAATGGATTAAATGGAGCTTTTGTGTCACTGGCCTACACACATTTTTACAAATTAATGAGAAGCTGAAATGTCTTGTCTAAGTATTCAACCCCTTTGTTATGGCAAGCCTAAATAGGTTCAGGAGTAAAAATGTGCTTAACAAGTCACATAATAAGTTGCATGGACTCACACTGTGTGCAATAATTGTGTTTAACATTATTTTTAAATGACTACCTCACATCTGTACCCCACACATACAATTATCTCTAAGGTCCCTCAGTTGAGCAGTGAATTTCAAGCACAGCTTCAACTGCAAACACCATGGAGGTTTCCCAATGGTTCGCAAAGAAGGGAACCTATTATTTATTTTACAGTGCATTCGGAAAGTATTCAGACTTTTTCCACATTTTGTTACGTTACAGCCTTATTCTGAAATGGATTACATGGTTTTCCCCCCCTCATCAATCCACAATAAACTAAATGACAAAGCAATTTTTTTTGCAAATGTATAATAAAAAAAATGTAAATGGTACATTTACATAAGTATTCAGACCCTTTACTCAGTACTTTGTTGAAGCACCTTTGGCAGCGATTATAGCCTCGAGTCTTCTTGGGTATGACGCTACAAGCTTGGCACACCTGTATTTGGGGAGTTTCTCCCATTCTCCTCTGCACATCCTCTCAAGCTCTGTCAGGTTGGATGCGTCGCTGCACAGCTATTTTCAGGTCTCTCCAGGGTTTTGGCAGGGCCACTCAATGACATTCAGAGACTTGTCCCGAAGCCACTCCTGCGTTGTCTTGGCTGTGTGCTTAGGGTCGTTGTCCTGTTGGAAGGTGAACCTTCGCCCCAGTCTGAGGTCCTGAGCGCTCTGGAGAAGGATTTCTCTGTTCTTTGGGATGGTGCCAGGTTTCTTCCAGACGTGATGCTTGGCATTCAGGCCAAAGAGTTCAATCTTGGTTTCATCAGACCAGAAAATCTTGTTTCTCATGGTCTGAGGGTCCTTTAGGTGCATTTTGGCACAATGCTGTCTCGGAGCTCTACGGACAATTCCTTCGACCTCATGGCTTGGTTTTTGCTCTGACATGCACTGTCAACTATGGGACCTTTTTATATAGACAGGTGTGTGCCTTTCCAAATCATGTCCAATCAATTGAATTTACCACAGGTGGACTCCAATCAAGTTGTAGAAACATCTCAAGGATGATCAATGGAAACAGGATGCACCTGAACTCCATTTCGAGTCTCATAGCAAAGGGTCTGAATACTTATGTAATTAAGGTAGATCTGTTTTCATTTAAAATACATTTGCAAAAGTTTCAAAAAACCTGTTCGCTTTTATTTTAATCAATTTTATAATAAGGCTGTAACGTCACAAAATGTGGAAAAAGGGAAGGGGTCTGAATACTTTCCGAATGCACTGTATTTGTCAGGGACCATGTACAACATGCCATTGCACCAGATTTAGCTAGATAGCTAATTTTCATCTGGAGTCCCTGGGTAGAAAACAATAAACATCAATACTTCATTACAATGCTACAATACACACACATTGTAAATCGTGTGCTGTATATATACAGTACCAGTCAAAAGTTTGGACACCTACTCATGTCAGGATTTTTCTTAATTTTTTACTATTTTCTACATGTACAATAATAGTGAAGACATCACAAGTATGTAATAACACATATGGAATCATGTAGTAACCAAAGTAGCCACCCTTAGCCTTGATGACAGTTTTGCACACTCTTGGCATTTTCTCAACCAGCTTCATGAGGTATTAATTACACTTTGGATGGTGTATCAATACACCCAGTCATTACAAAGATACAGGCGCCTTTCCTAACTCAGCTGCTGGAGAGGAAGGAAACCGCTCAGGGATTTCACCATGAGGCCAATGGTGATTTTAAAACAGTTAGTTTAATGGCTGTGATAGGAGAAAAACTGAGGATGGATCAACATTGTAGTTACTCCACAATACTTACTAATATAAATTACAGTGAAAATATGGAAAAATTCCAAAACATGCATCCTGTTCTGAAATATGGCACTAAAGTAATACTGCAAAAAATGTGGCAAAGAAATAAACTTTTTGTCCATAATACAAAGCGTTATGTTTGGGGCAAATCCGAAGTACCACGCTTCATATTTTCAAGCATGGTGGTGGCTGCATCATGTTATGGATATGCTTGTCATCAGCAAGGACTAGGGAGTTTTTGGGAATAAAAAGAGTATAGCTAAGCACAGGCAAAATCCTAGAGGAAAACTTGTTTGTCTGCTTTCCAACAGACGCTGGGAGAATGCGCCTTTCAGCAGGAAAATTACCTAAATCACAAGGCCTAATATAAACTGGAGATGCTTACCAAGACAACATTGAATGTTCTTGAGTGGCCTAGTTACAGTTTTGACTTAAATTGGCTTGAAAATCTATGGCAAGACTTGAAAATGGCTGTTTAGCAATGATCAACATCCAATTTGACAGAGCTTGAAGAATTGTTTTAAAGAATAATGGGCAAGTATTGTACAATCCAGGTGTGCAAAGATCTAGAGACTTACCCAGAAAGACTCACTGCTGTAATCGCTGCCACAGGTGATTCTAACATGTATTGACTCAGGGTTGAATACTTAGTTTTTGTTAGAATTTTTCTCCCACTTTGACATAACATTTTGTGTCGATCGTCGACCAAGAAATTACAAATAAATCAGTTTTAATCTCACTTTGTAACAACAAAATGTGGGTAAAGTTCAGGGGTGTGAATACTTTCTGAAAGCACTGTACATAACCAATATTTCCAGTGACACCTGTTTGTGCATGGCCATTCGGTTCCTCAAAACATCTTGAATAGTCTGATGGTGCCCAGATTATATCTGTTTACAACTTCTTTGACACTGCCGGCCCCAAATACTATTTCAAATTAGTATTTGTATAATTCATGGATAATTCGTACAATCAAAGTTAAAATCACTTTTTTTCTTCATTTGGATGCTTGGCTCAGGGTCATTTTAACACTGCGTTACAATTGCCCCCAACCCTAACAGCCATGACAACCATATGCCTAGCAAGAGACAATAGTGACAAATGTCAATGTTTAGCAAACACAGTGATTAAATTATGCTAGTTTTAATTTGTTGACGTTTACTCTTAGGACAGTAAGAAAAATACAGCCAGTGGAAAAAAACTACTTTCACCCCTAAAAATACAATAAATGTTTCCCATAAAGCATTCAAATAGCGAGATTTGGGTGAAAGCAGGGAGAGAACCTTAAAGGACATGTACTGAGTTAATTTCATCACTCTAGCGTGTTTCTGTTTGGGGAAAGTCAAGGTGTTACAATTGCCCCTTGTTACTATTGCTGCCGGTCTCCCCTACTGTACAGGCCTTGACTATTAACACATCTCTCTCCTCCTCTTCGCTCCCTCTCCTCCCATCAGGTGCAGACGACCATGAAGGAGAATCTCCTGTCTGTAGAAGAAAACTTTACTGCCCTGGACCAGAGGATGAAGAAGCTCAACAAATAAATCTGCTTATTTTTTTTAAATGTCTGTCGGTAGAGTTTGGAAAATGTAGAAGTAGGAGAGGGAGAGATTGGAGTCTTTCCCACTTCTCTCCCTGTCTGTCTTCTTCTCTTCCTCCACCTCTGCCATTTTTGCTGGAGAGCGTATATTCTCCACACAGAACAGGCTACTCAGGCAAATGGTGCTCCTTTTAATAAAGTTAGATTAAAGCTCAATCATCCAAGATCACATAATGATCACAGTATTCTACATAACAGAACCTAATAGAATAGCATAGTATAACATTACTGTGAAACACTAGGCGGACCGCATTCAATAGTAAAGGATTATTCTTCAAGTTTTACAGGTGAAACATCCATGCAGCATATTTCTGCATAGTAACCATTTGATCTCGATCAGTTTCATAGGTATATGCATTCAGGTGTTCTTGAGTTATACAGTGTTTCGAAGTAGCCTAGTGTTTTGAATGATGTATAGTGCATGAATTTTAGATCAGATGGTGTTAACTGTAGTCTACCTGTGTATTTTGCCTAGTGGCGCATGCTGTTGAATTTTGTCCGTGACTTAAATGCGGTGGTGTTTTTGTCTTACAGTAATGATTTACTATGCTTTTAAAAAGTTGAAGTCGGAAGTTTACATACACCTTAGCCAAATACATTTAAACTCAGTTTTTCACAATTCCTGACATTTAATCCTAGTAAATATTCCCTGTTTTAGGTCAGTTAGGATTACCACTTTATTTTAAGTATGTGAAATGTCAGAATAATAGTAGAGAGAATTATGTATTTCAGCTTTTATTTCTTTATTCACATTCCCAGTGGGTCAGAAATGTACATACACTCAATTAGTATTTGGTAGCATTGCCTTTAAATTGTTTAACTTGGGTCAAACGTTTCGGGTAGCCTTCCACAAGCTTCCCACAATAAGTTGGGTGAATTTTGGCCCATTCCTCCTGACAGAGCTGGTGTAACTGAGTCAGGTTTGTAGGCCTCCTTGCTCGCACACACTTTTTCAGTTTTGTCCACAGATTTTCTATAGGATTGAGGTCAGGGCTTTGTGATGGCCACTCCAATACCTTGACTTTGTTGTCCTTAAGCCATTTTGCCACAACTTTGGAAGTATGCTTGGGGTCATTGTCAATTTGGAAGACCCATTTGCGACCAAGCTTTAACTTCCTGACTGATGTCTTGAGATGTTGCTTCAATATATCCACATAATTTTCCTTCCTCATGATGCCATCTATTTTGTGAAGCGCACCAGTCCCTCCTGCAGCAAAGCACCCCCACAGCATGATGCTGCCATCCCCGTGCTTCACGGTTGGGATGGTGTTCTTCGGCTTGCAAGCAACCCCCCTTTTCCTCCAAACATAACGATGGTCATTATGGCCAAACTGTTCTATTTTTGTTTAATCAGACCAGAGGACATTTCTCCAAAAAGTATGATCTTTGTCCCCATGTGCAGTTGCAAACCATAGTCTGGCTTTTTTATGGAGGTTTTGGAGCAGTGGCTTCTTCCTTGCTGAGTGGCCTTTCAGGTTATGTCGATTTAGGACTCGTTTTACTGTGGATATAGATACTTTTGTACCTGTTTCCTCCAACATCTTCACAAGGTCCTTTGCTGTTGTTCTGGGATTGATTTGCACTTTTCGCACCAAAGTACGTTCATCTCTAGGAGACAACGCGTCTCTTTCCTGAGCAGTATGACGGCTGCGTGGTCCCATGGTGTTTATACTTGCATACTATTGTTTGTACAGATGAACGTGGTACCTTCAGGCGTTTGGAAATTGCTCCCAAGGATGAACCAGACTTGTGGAGGTGTACAATTTTTTTTCTGAGGTCTTGGCTGATTTCTTTTGATTGGAATTTTCCAAGCTGTTTAAAGGCACAGTCAACTTAGTGTATGTAAACTTCTGACCCACTGGAATTGTGATAAAGTGAATTATAAGTGAAATAATCTGTCTGTAAACAATTGCTGGAAAAATTACTTGTGTCATGCACAAAGTAGATGTCCTAACCGACTTGCCAAAACTATAGTTTGTTAACAAGAAGTTTGTGGAGTGGTTGAAAAATGAGTTTTAATGACTCCAACCTTCTGTTATGTAGATTACTGTAAATATTATGTGATCTTGCAGACATTGAGGTTTGGTCTAAACTTTACTTAACAAGCACCAACAGTAGCCTGTTCTCTACGCGTAAAGTAGAGAATACATGCGCAGAACATCATATGCCCAGAAGCATCCGGAAGCTCAATCTTTTCTTTTCTAAAGATGGATCTGCAGCCACAGCCTTATTACGCCCACTATATACACACACGCCACTTAATATTCACGTTCCCTTCAAAGCTTGATCGCTTTTAGACTGAAATGATTCTCAAAATGTATCCATAACCATTCAACCTCTTTAGCCACATTGTTTAGGTATTTTCAACAACATTCATTCAGCTAAGTAATTTAATTTATTTTCCTGTTTGTAGCAAAGCCATATGTAAATATATGGCTCTGGTTTGAGGGCTTGAGAAGTGTTCAGAACATAAAAACAGAAGGTGAAATAGCATTTTAAAAAAAGGACATGTCTACAACTGCACAAAAATGAGCCATCGGTTGCATCCCGATTGTCCACTCTTCTCCTAAATGTGCACTTGCACACTTCCCTTCATGGATATAACAGCAGCAGGAGCACCTACAGTAACTGTGTGGGGGGCCTGAAGTCATGAAGGAATACTTGTAAATATGCTTGAATATGCTAAATGTTTCATGCTCAGTTGCTTGTAACTATTGTATTATGACAGACTAAAATGCCACAAACTACTTTTAATCTACTGAGTTGACTGTCATTGCCTACGATGGACTGTATTGTATCTGACCCAGTTTGTGGTGATGGGATATCATCTGAATAAAACAGATTTAACTACACTCACTTTTTGAGAGGGAGAGCAACTCTGCATATTCTACTTCATTATTACTTGCATTGTTTAAATAATGACTTGTACCCTGAAAAAGTCACGACACTTAAGTCCTCAGACTTGATGTTTCTCAGTAAAGAAAGACAGTACATTGCTACTGTGCACAGACTGCACCCGCCAGACTAGGGTAATCTGATCCTAGATCTGTGGTTACAGGCAATTTTTTTACTGGAGAGTTCTAGTCTAGTTGCAATCTCTTGCTTGTAATGGTGTAACGTGGCCAGTAGAGGGGAGCATAGACCCTTATAAAAAGCTTCACTTGAGTTCATACAGTAGGGCACAGAGTTTGTCTTTGGTAAGGTTTCCACCTCTCACTCCATCATTGCCAACTAGGCTACAGTGCAGCTCCGATACAGTGCAATTGAACTTTGGATCTTTTAGCAACGATTCAAGTGTATTTACTAAAACCCTGATGTACACTGAACCAAAATATAAATGCAACATGTAGTGTTGGTCCCATGTTTCATGAGCTGAAATAAAAGATCCCAGAAATGTTCCAGATGCACAAAAAGCTTATTTCTCTCATTGTTTGCACTAATTTGTTTACATCCCTCTTAGTGAGCATTTCTCCTTTGCCAAGATAATCCATCCACCTGACAGGTGTGGCATATCAAACTGATTAAACAGCATGATCATTACACGTACATCTTGTGCTGGGGACAATAAAAGGCTACGAAAATGTGCAGTTTTCTCACACAACACAATTCCACAGATAAAGTTTTGAGGGAGCTTGCAATTGGCATGCTTCAGAGGGGTTGGGTTAATGCATTCAGTTGTACAACTGACTAGGTATCCCCCTTTCCCTGACTGCAGAAATGTCCACCAGAGCTGTTGCCAGAGAATTGAATGCTAATTTCTCTACCATAAGCCTCCTCCAACGTCGTTTTAGAAAATTTGGCAGTATGTCCAACCGGCCTCAAAACTGCAGACCACATGGAACCACGCCAGTCCAAGACCTCCACATCCAGCTTCTTCACCTGCGGGATCATCTGAGACCAACCACCCGAACAGCTGATGAAACTGTGGGTTTGCACAAGAGAGGAATTTCAACACAAACAGTCAGAAACCATCTCAGGGAAGCTCATCCGCTTGCTTATCGTCCTCACCGGGGTTTTGACCTGACTGCAGTTCGGTGTCGTAACTGACTTCAGTGGGCAAACGCTCACCTTCGATGGCCACTGGAACGCTGGAGAAGTGTGCTCTTCAAGGATGAATCCCGGTTTCAACTGTACCGGGCAGATGGCAGACAGCGTATATGGCGTCGTGTGGGCGAGCGGCTTGCTGTTGTGAACAGAGTGCCTCATGGTGGCGGTGGGGTTATTGTATGGGCAAGCATAAACTACGGACAACGAACACAATTGCATTTTATCGATGGCAATTTCAATGCACAGAGATACCGTGATGAGATCCTGAGGCCCATTGTCGTGTCATTCATCCGCTGCCATCACCTGATGTTTCAGCATGATAATGCACGGCCCAATGTTGCAACGATCTGTACACTATTCCTGGAAGCTGAAAATGCCCCAGTTCTTCCATGGCATGCACACAACCAACAGCCTGATCAACTCTATGCGATGGAGATGTCACGCTGCATGAGGCAAATGGTGGTCACACCAGATATTGACTGGTCTTTTGATCCATGCCCCTACCTTTTTTTAAAGGTACAGTTGAAGTTGGAAGTTTACATACACTTAGGTTGGAGTCATTAAAACTTGTTTTTCAACCACTCCACAAACTTCTTGTTAACAAACTATAGTTTTGGCAAGTCGGTTAGGACATCTACTTTGTGCATGACACAAGTAATTTTTCCAGAAATTGTTTACAGACAGATTATTTCACTTATAATTCACTGTATCACAATTCCAGTGGGTCAGAAGTTTACATACACTAAGTTGACTGTGCCTTTAAACAGCTTGGAAAATTCCAGAAAATTATGTCATGGCTTTAGAAGCTTCTGATAGGCTAATTGACATCATTTGAGTTAATTGGAGGTGTACCTGTGGATGTATTTCAAGGCCTACCTTCAAACTCAGTGCCTCTTTGCTTGACATCATGGGAAAATCAAAATAAATCAGCCAAGACCACATAAAAACAATTGTAGACCTCCACAAGTCTGTTTCATCCTTGGGAGCAATTTCCAAATGCCTGAAGGTACCACATTCATCTGTACAAAAAGGCCGCTCAGCAAGGAAGAAGCCACTGCTCCAAAACCGCCATTAAAAAGCCAGACTACGGCTTGCAACTGCACATGGGGACAAAGATCGTCCTTTTTGGAGAAATGTCCTCTGGTCTGATGAAACAAAAATAGAACTGTTTGGCCATAATGACCATCGTTATGTTTGGAGGAAAAAGGGGGTTGCTTGCAAGCCGAAGAACACCATCCCAACTGTGAAGCACGGGGGTGGCAGCATCATGCTGTGGGGGTGCTTTGTTGCAGGAGGGGCTGGTGCGCTTCACAAAATAGATGGCATCATGAGGAAGGAAAATTATGTGGATATATTGAAGCAACATATCAAGACATCAGTCAGGAAGTTAAAGCTTGGTCGAAAGGGGTCTTCCAAATGGACAACGACCCCAAGCATACTTCCAAAGTTGTGGCAAAATGGCTTAAGGAAAACAAAGTCAAGGTATTGGAGTGGCCATCACAAAGCCCTGACCTCAATCCTATAGAAAATCTGTGGGCAGAACTGAAAAAGTGTGTGCGAGCAAGGAGGCCTACAAACCTGACTCAGTTAAACCAGCTCTGTCAGGAGGAATGGCCAAAATTCACCCAACTTATTGTGAGAAGCTTGTGGAAGGCTACCCGAAACGTTTGACCCAAGTTAAACAATTTAAAGGCAATGCTACCAAATACTAATTAAGTGTATGTAAACTTCTGACCCACTGGGAATGTGATGAAAGAAATAAAAGCTGAAATAAATCATTCTCTCTACTATTATTCTGACATTTCACATACTTAAAATAAAGTGGTGATCCTAACTGACCTAAAACAGGGAACTTTTTCTAGGATTAAATGTCAGGAATTGTGAGAAAAAAAATTGAGTTTAAATGTATTTGGCTAAGGTGTATGTAAACTTCCGACTTCAATTGTATCTGTGACCAAGAGATGCATATTTGTATTCCCAGCCATGTGAAATCCATAGATTAGGGCCTAATGAATTTATTTCAATTGACTGATTTCCTTATATGAACTGTAACTCAGTAGAATCTTTGAAATAGTTGCATGTTGCGTTATATTTTTGTTCAGTGTAAATTATGATATTAGGCTAATGATCTCATATGTGTTGTAAGTGGTAGTAGTGCTGATTTTTGATGCAGTCAAATTGATCAGGAGATGGTATTTATTCAAATTGAGATAAGATGATAGTTAAAGGGCTCCTCTATTACCATGTTGTCCATGGCATCCTCGGCACTCATCAATGCTTTGTTCCTCCTCCTACCTCTCCTTGCTCCTGTGCATGTGACAGGTAAGGTGGATACCCATTCTTGTGGGTATCCCCCGCCCTCTCGCCTGCCATTGAGTTCGCCTGGGGAACTTCGCACCAAATTCAAAGTTTCAAGTTCCTGAGAAGCGAACTTTGGAAAATCCTTTCCACTGACACTAGACCTGAAGAGGCTCTCCGTCATTCTGTTCTCTGTGCGGTTTCATGGACCTGAGCTGCCCCTCCTCTTTTTGCTTTATTATAGGCTATAATAAGCCAAACAATTGAAAGTTTGTTTTAGAACTTAGCAAGTCCTATAGTAAACAGTCAACATACAGAATATGATTTCACTTTATTGTTCATCCGAGGATGGAAATAAGTTCTCTCATTTAACATCAGAGTATAAATAATAGGCGACATACCTAATCAGATAAAGGCAATTGCAGTGAGGTAGTACGTTTGTGGCGAAATCCTGCAGTGTCTTCACCATGCGCTGCCACTTTAAGAGCGCAGCAGCAGTCAGGAAGGAGGAAATAAAGATGACTCTTCCGGCTCTGTGTAGGAGCTCCCTTTTCAGGTGCCAGTTCTGTAGTGTTATTGTTAGGGAGGGGTAAAGATAACTTTGTGAACGTGTGCAGAATGTGGAGGATCTGGTGCGTCTTGGGATTCAGTTTGAGAAGGACTGGAAGCACCACCTCCAAACTCCAAACCCTGTTCCCTCATCCCGGTATCCCAACAACTCTCCTGGGGCTAAACCGTCTCAGCCATTTGTGCCCAAGAACCAAGACAAAAGTCCAGTCATGCTGGAGGTGTAAGGTCCAACATCCTTCAGGTTCTTGCCTTCTCTATGGCCAGGATTCAGGAAAAGGTCAGAAAGGACAGAAGACCGACAGTCTAGACAGGCGTGGTGGCTTGCATACAATTGGGTTGGCCTCAATGCCCACCATGAAGCCTTCAGACAGCTCACATAGCTGTCTTATTCCTATTCTGCAACAACTGTTGGTTCCTCTGACTGTTAGGAACTGGAGAGGGAAGGACATAATCGACACAGGAGCAACTTACACCCTGATGCAGGAGCCCCTGTGGCGAAAGATGGCATTAACGCATGAGGAGCATCGAACCTAGGAGGAAGGACCATTGTACTCGGCCAATGGAGAATCGACCACTCCCTTGGGCTGAACTGATATGAAAATAAAGCTGCATGAATTCGATTTGTTACCTTCCTGTGACTATTCTTGCAGATCCGAGCCTTGCATTTGCTGTAGTCCTTGGCCTGGACATCATATTGGCTGTGCTCTGACCATTCCCGGCCTCATCCATTTCAACCTGGAAATGCACTGATTGCAGGCTGGCGCCTGCTACCTTATCCAGAGTCCCGACTAGGTCAAGCAGCGGCGAAGACAATGACAAAGACAGAGAAAATACAAAGAAAAGACAAAAACAAGTTCCACCAGCGAAGCCAGAGAACCCGGCTATCACACTGATTACAGCCATACCCCCCCGCGAGAGCAAAAGCAAACCTGATGCTGATTTCTACATCAAACAAGTAGTGGAACCGGCATGTCTATCAGATGACGAGAGGTGGCAGCTCTCCCAGATGTTGGAGTTGAACGGTACTCTTACACCTGGCCGTACAACAGTCATCAAACACAAAAGATATACCCGGCATGAAGCCCCATTAAGCAGCATCCCTACAGGCTGTCCCCCGCCAAACTGGCGATTCTCAATGAACAGCTCGAGAGCATGTTGGCTAATGGAGTTGGGGAACCTTCCTATTCTGGATGGGCTTCTCCGGTTGTCCTGATTCCTAAAGAAAGATGGTGGATATCGATTCTGTGTAGATTACAGGAAGCCGGATGCCATAACAGAAAGCGATGCTTACCCTCTACCAAACATCAATGACATACTGGAATCTCTGGCAGGAGCAACCATCTTCAGTAATCTGGATCTGAACAGCGGATATTGGCAGGTGGCAATGGATCCCGCCAGTCAGGACAAGACTGCCTTCGTCACCCCTGCTGGTACTCCTTCAAAGTCATGCCTCTTGGTTTAAAGAACACTCCAGCAACCTTCCAAAGGCTGATGGACACTGTCCTGGGAGATCTGAGGGCAAAAAATGGTCTTGTGTATCTGGATGACATCATAATCTACTCCGCTGTCGCTGATCATCTGCAAGACATATAGTCCGTCTTCGACAGACTAAAGGCTGCAGGTTTGACCCTGAACTTGAAGAAGTGTCATTTCTGCTTGCCGGAACTCAAGTTCCTTGGTCATGTCGTTAATGCAGAAGGTATCCATGCAGATCCAGCAAAAGTTGCAGCAGTGCAGGAGTTCCCAATTCCCACATCCATCAAGGCTGTTCAGCGCTTCCTGGGTATGACTGGATGGTACCACAGGTTTGTGCCTGACTTTTCAAAGGTCGCCGAACCACTCAACCACCTTAAGAAGGGAGTGAAGTTCCAATGGAGCCCTGCATGTCAGAGCGCATTTGAAACTCAAAAACAGTCTCATCACTCCTCCAGTGCTTGGATATCCTAACCTGAATGCTCATTTCATAGTGTACATGGATGCAAGTCAAACAGGACTTGGATCCATCTTGGCTCAACAAACGACTGGGACAGAAGAAGTTCTTGCCAATGCAAGTCGCACCCTTAATTCCGCCGAGAGGAATTATTCAACGACTGAACAGGAGTGCCTCACTGTGATCTGGGCTTTGGAGAAATGGAGCTACTACTTGGAGGCAAAGGTCTTCACCGTTGTCACAGACCATGCTGCTCTGCTGTGGGTTCTGGCATCAGGCAAGACCAACAGCAGTCTTATTCGCTGGTCTATCAGACTTCAGAGGTTTGACTTCATCATTGAGTATCGCAAAGGAAAACTGAATGTTGTACCAGATGCCCTTTCTCGGATTACAGAGACCGCCAATGTCTGTCCTCCATTATGCAAGACTTACACTACCGCTACGTGTCTGGATGATTATTTCCCTCTGGATGATGAGTGTGTGTGGAGAGCACAGCAGAATGATGCCGCCATCATGGCAATCCACAAGAGTCTGTCTGAAGAAGACTCGAAGAGCCACTTCAATGAGAAGTTCAGCATTTCAGGATAAAGTGTATCGAAAAACTCCAAGAGGAGATGGAACACACAGCACACATTACCATGTCTTCATCCCCTCTACATTAACTGACCAGATGATCCAAGCTTATCATGCCAACCCCATGAGTGGCCATCTTGCAGTCTTCAAGACCTACCAAAGAATACAGGAGGTGGTGTACTGGCCAGGCATGTGGGTTAGAGGTCTGCCAGGAATACTAACCAGACATTGGCAGACCTGCCCGGAAACTGCAGCAGACCGTGGTGAACCATCCCAATAAAATAATGGGAATTGACCATGGGGCCTTTTCCTACCAGCCAGGGGTGGTAGTGGACTAATACACACACTGGGTGGAGTTGTTTCCACTCCGCAAAGCCACTGCATCCGCCATTGCTCTAATTCTGAGAAAGGAGGTCTTTACCAGATTCGGGATTCCAGAATAGATTCTCTCTGACCCAGGAATCTACAAAGAGCTCTGTACCTACTGGGGTGTAGTTGCCAAGCTGACCACGGCCTACCATCCTCAGACCAACCTGACGAGAGGGTGAATCGCACCCTGAAGGTGATGATTGCTTCATTCGTGGGGGATCAGCAGACAAGGTGGAATCAGCATCTTCCTGAGTTTTGCTTTGCACTGAACTCTGCGGTCCAGAAGACTTCTGGGGTCACTCCTGCCGAACTCCACATGGGAAGACCACTAAAAGGTCAGATGGACAGAGTCTTGCAAAGATCCAACGTTTCACCTGACTGCCCAGCATTTTATGCAGTCCAACACCACCACACCTTGCTAGCCAGAGTGGATGCCAGCAGAATCAAAGCCAAACAACGACAGCTCAGAAACTATGATAAACTTAGACGAGACGTGTGTTCCCACCCCAGTCTCGTGTCTGGGTCCATTCTCATCATCTGTCAAAGGCGTCCAACAGTTCACTGCCAAGCTAGCTTCGAGATGGAAAGGTCCTTACCGTGTAGTGTAGCAGTTGGGGCCGGTGAACTACTTGGTCTGTTTAGAGCACACGGGGGAAGATGCACATTGAAGCCTGGATGCAACAGCTAAGACCATCTTTCTTTCTATCTCTTTCTTCAGAGCTTTACACCAAAATAATGTATCTCTTTGTACTGTGCTCCCTTTTATGTTCAGTGCCTTTGGTGAACTAGTAATGCACTGTAGGTCTGCTTGACATTTTAGTTAAAGGGAGGTTGCGTGAGAGTTTATTGTTTATTAATTTATTATTGTTTTAACTGTATTGATTTTGTGTGGGAGTATTGACAATATTTTCTTGACATTTTAAGGCCTTCTTTGTTTTGTCTATGAACACACCCACACACACACATTCATACCCCCCCCCCACCCCCCCCCCCCCACCCCACTGGGAGGTAAAACAGAATATTGCAAATTCTCTAAGGTTTCTTTCTTTCAATTGTTTCTATGAAGTTGCCTTTGAATTGCTCTGCCATTATTTTTGTATGAGGTATTATTGGATGGGTTATCCCTGTGCTGTAACGTGTGTTTTATATGGTGTCTTATATTTTCTCTCCACTAGCTATCTGGCAAACAGGCTACACTCTAGGCAGTCTCTTCTGCTGATGTGTGTGTGTCTTGTAACGGTACTCTATCTATCCTACTCTTTTCCCGAACAGAATGATGTATCTTTACCCCTCTCTAACAATACCGCTACAAGTTGAGATAGTAAGTGCTTTTGCAAAAGTCAGATGTCATCCAAACAACAGTGTCATTATACTTAGACAGTGGTGTAAAGTACATAAGTAAAAATACTTTAAAGTACTACTTAAGTCGTTTTTTGGGGTATCTGTACTTTACTATTTATAGTTTGGACAACTTTTACTTTTACTCCACTACATTCCTAAAGAAAATAATGTACTTTTTACACTTTCCCTGACACCCAAAAGTACTCGTTACATTTTGAATGCTTAGCAGGGCAGGAAACTGGTCCAATTCACACACTTATCAAGAGAAAATCCCTGGTCATCCCTACTGCATCTGATATGGCAGACTCACTAAACACAAATTATGTCTTTGTGTTGGAGTGTGCCCCTGGCTATCCGTAAATAAATAAAAACATTTTAAAAAATTGTGCTGTCTGGTTTGGTTAATATAAGGAATTTGAAATAATTCATACTTTTAATTTTGATACTTAAGTATATTTTAGGAATTACATTTACCAAATACTTTTAGACTTTTACTCAAGTAGTATTTTATTGGGTGACTCACTTTTACTTGAGTAATTTCTTAACCCCAAACCCCCAAACCCCTAAACCTAACCCTGATAGTAACCTTAAACCTAATCCCTAAACCCTTGTGGGGACTAATACATTTTCCTTGTTTTACTATTCTTGTGAGGACGTCTTGTCCCCACAAGGATAGTAAAACCACACACACACACTATCTATCTTGTCACTTTACTTTTACTCAAGTATGAAAATTGGGTACTTTTTCCACCACTATACTTAGACCTACCTCATACAAAATAACAACAGTCAGAGATACAGTGCAATGTCTAGTCAAAGTAACAAGACAAATCAATAAAAAGTTGGTCACAAAAAGACACTCAAAAGGTAAAAAAAAAAAACTATTAATATCACCCGTCATGTCAATGTATTTTCTTTATGGATAATTTATTAACACAGTGGTAAACACGTGTGATCCTTTCTTTACTTTGTTTGACACAACTCCTCTTGGTATTACGTTTATGACACATTAACCTAACGTAGCAGGTGTAAAAGAAACGCCTGAAACTAGACCCTTACATACTGGTCTTGACAAGAAGCAAAAAAACTGTCGGGGGAGGTTCTCTTCTGCACTGTTCAACCAATCCAATAAATGTGGAGGAGGAGTTAAGATGGAGTGTCACCCACTGAGGTATAGCGTACCACAGTATGAGTCGTAATACCCATAAAACCTAGCGGTCAAACAAGGAAATGGTTGCAATCGTTTTTCCACCATTCATTTTTTTCCCATAGGGGATTTTAGAAACCCTTAAAATAAAGGCTGTGTTTCGCGTAGGCTTACCCTGGCGTGACGTTTTGATAACTGTGTAAATCTCTCTAGGACAAGGGGACTTTTATCAATATATTTGCCTGTATTTATCCCCCCAAAATGAAATGCTAATTAGCTGCTAATGTGGTTGTCATAAAGAACTACACATGCCATGGTGATTTGGATGAGACTGCCGAATCGAGGCAAAGGTAAGAATCTCTGGATTAACTAACTAATGTTAGCTAAATTTAGTAATTCATAAATTGGCAACATTTCTTTCAATTGACAATTCTGTGAACTGTCTTGTGCAAGTTTTAAATTGATACAATACCTGTTAGCAAAGGTGTCAGCTAGAGATGACATGCAGGAGCTTACAGGGATTTGTAGTCTTGCATGATTTCGACTTTGATGCAAATTAGTATTTTCGAATCTGAGAGTAAATAGAGCCGAATATATTGATAAAAGTCACCTTGTCCGAGAGAGATTTACATGGTTATCAAAACTTCACGCCGGGGTAAGCCTACACGAAACACAGCCTTTATTTTAAGTGTTTCTAAAATACCCTATGGGAAAAATGAATGGTGGAAAAACTATTGGAACCATTTCTCTGTATGACCGCTAGGTTTTATGGGTATTATGACACCCCACTGTGGGGCTCTATAGGTGTCGCCCTATTCTTATGCTATGTTCGTGTACTAGTCGGAACTCTGAAATTTCCGACTTGCTAAATGGTTGTAGTTATACACGTGCCGCGTTCAACCTGTTAGCAAGTCGGACATTTCTGGGTTTCCTAGTTCC
This sequence comes from Coregonus lavaretus, assembly GCF_964263955.1. Classification (NCBI taxonomy): domain Eukaryota; kingdom Metazoa; phylum Chordata; class Actinopteri; order Salmoniformes; family Salmonidae; genus Coregonus; species Coregonus lavaretus. Next base: position 5,622,022 of record NC_139995.1, read on the forward strand.
GACTAGAACTTGAAAGTGGCATTATTATACCTCAGTGTTGTCACCTTGTTAATGTCCAAACGCGGAAGTCATGTCACAGGCTCTTTCCATTTCCCCTGAAAACCGGAACATCCGGCCGCTGAGGTATAATAAGAAAGGACTTGGCAGAGGCTAATGACACATCCATGTAGCTATAGAAATCATCTTAGTAAATAAACATACTAGCCCACAAAATACCAGATATTCAAACGAAAAAGCTCCTATGTTTATTAGTACAATTTTGTAGTTGATTGATTTCTCTAATCTATACCACCTTTTGATTCTCTTGTGAATTACATTTTCCAGCTTTGTTTTCTTTTTGTCTTTGTATGTAAAGCACCTTAGCAGCAATGTTAGTATTACTACATTATTATTGAGTTGTTATTAGGCCTATAGGCCTGTTATTAGGCCTTTGAGAATTACAGATAGTATTTATATTATTATAATTATCGAACTAAGAAATTAGATAGGTTTAGGGAATAACATTGTGGTGTAGCCTAAACTTGTGTTTTGCTTTTAAAAACACTGTTGCTGCCCTGCCCATTCCATCCCAGATGATCATAACAAAAACCCAGCCGGTGCAAATAATGTGGCAACAACCCTGTGTCCTTTACCCCACTAATTCATACAATATACACGACACCACGGGACTCAATAAACATTAGACAGAGAAAGTATTCCGCTCAACTACTCAGCAACAGCCCCTCAAGTCGTGACGTGGTAACCAAGGCTTCTCGCACGCTTTAACCCTGGACCTGGAGACAGCACGTTGAGCTTTCTATTCGCTACTCACGCACGCGACGCGTCTCATCCCACTTGGCGCTGTTGCTAGGCTTGCTGTTGCTAGGCTGATAAACATGGATTTAAACAGTTATCTGTCCGTTGGAGTTTCAATATTTACCGTGAAGTGTCAAAATACGAAATGACACATGAAATAGAATAAGAAGTTAATGATTATTTATTATAATGAGAATGTAGATATTGACTTTAAACAGTTAACCTTAAATATGAACGTGTTATTATATTTTATCATGTACACTTGTAGCCTGTTCACGATCATCCTTGAAGCTATGCGGTAGAGGAGTTTTGGGGAACGCCCAATCTCTAGACACGCTGAATCGGAGCGTGGTGATGTTGTTTTGATAGCGCGCGCACTCTAATAAATGACATTTCTGAAATTAATATCCGAATAACATGATATTCCTTTAGAATAAACGTGCAATAAACGAAAACAAACAAAAAGGTAATTATTATAGGCTGTCACCTATTGCAATAAATAGGCTATATTGCATTGTTTCCTTTGAGAAAAAAATATGTTGAAGTTGAATTGTTGCAGCAGGCTATACTAGCCTACTCTTGAGAAACAACAGTATTTACACAGACAGAGCTACAGTTGGGGGATAGCAGTCGAACTTCAAAGCATTCGAATAACATGACACACTCACAGACTTGATTATAGGCCTACTGTACAATGTGGCCCTCACGCGATTAAAGAAAACGATCGGTCCCCCAAAATAAAGACACAATAGAGCTACCAGACAATTATGGGATCAAACCTATTTCAAAAATGGAAAATAAAAACCACACAATTATTGGATTTACATAGAAAATAAGCTATTATTCCAAACGGACTTGCTTTTTTTATTCTTTTCACTAGCCTATATAACTGAACAGAAATGACAAATAGCCTGTAGTGTAATATGTGTGAGAAACACTTTGCTTAGACATTCTAAAATATTCTTGCATAAGTGTATTTTTTGATTTTTGTTAGAGCCAGAGAGAGACTTAAATAAAACATGCTCTGGTTCTCCCGGTCTTATCACTGACTAGAAATGTGTTGCCAAGCATTGCATCATTCCTTTCATGTGACTCTCATACGCCCCAAATTCGTCCTGGCAGTCTTATGACTGCATCACATCTTCAGGTCACATAAACTACCCAAATGGAGACAACTAGCAATTGCACTTTAAAGACCGCCTTTACTGTAGAAGATACTTACGCATTGGATGTCACCAAGCAAAATATTTTAGCGCGTAGATTATGATTGGACCATCTGGATGTGAGTAATTTCATCGTCAGTTTATGGTAATAGTTAGGTTGTGTAAAAAAAAATCTCCACAGAGTTCGGTTGGCTCACCTTATATAAAGACCACCGCGAGTTTCCAAAAATCACATTCACTATACTAAGCCGAACAATGGTTAACATGAGCTATCACCAATCTCAACTAAAATACATACATACTCCGAATCCAAGACAGTCAAGAAAGCGAAATAATAAAAGAAAAAGGGTAAGTGGATTTTATTTTATTGCCTTTGTTGAATGTCTTTTAGGGACTTCTACAAGAGTTCTAATTTTAATTTGGCAGCTGATCGTCTCTGGCTTTCCTTTAGAAAGAATGTGCATGTTTTGGCAACTTTCCCATGTCTGTTATACGAGAGCAGTTGCCTAGTTTAATTATAATTGACAGTGGTTATATTTTTATGCAAGATTCAGGGAGGCATTTATCTTCTTATTTGAGTTTGATCCCAAGTTGCGTTCTCTCTACCACCAGGTTTATCTCTCTCTGGGAAGTTTGATATCAGGTGACAGCTGGGCTGTCAAACGCGTACATAACGTTTTGCAAACTTTTGTTTCGGGTTTATGAACTTATAATTTAGGCTACTGTTATCGAAAACAAAAGTATTTGTTTGATAAATATATAGGATGTCATGTATCCAGATAGTATATAGGCTATGTGCTACGTTAATAGCCTATTAAATAAATAAAAAATAAACAGATCTCTGCATTGACAAAGAAGAATAAGATCGCACGTCTTGCTATTTTGAGTTAATTGATTTTCCTGTAGAATAGAATAGAAAAGCTTTGTGTTCCCATCCCAGTCTTCTGTACCCATTGGAGGTGTCAGTTTTCACCCTGGCTTTTGTTTCTTCCGGCCCGTACTTTGATTCCATGACGTAATGCCTTGGCTTGGCTGGATGGAGAGCGAGCTGAGACCACATCCGAGAAAAAACATTTAGCCTACAGTTGCATAAATGTCAGACAATACATTAAAGAATAAATAGATACGGATCATAAAATATTTGTCAAGAATTGGGCTGCATTTATTGATTGCGGCAGAGTTAAAGGTACTTTAAAACCAGCTGCTCTGACCACAATAACCACTATGCTCGATGTCTGTTATTGTGGTCAGACAGCCAGGTATTTCCTGTGTTCAGCAAGTGGTTTCAAAGTATCTTGACCTATTCAATATTAAGGATAAAACTGTATTTTTAGACCAAATAATTGCTATTCGGAAAATTGGATGTCGAATTATACATTTTATTTTTCATGAGCTAGTGTAAATCGAACTCAAGGAATTATGTTTTGATATAAATATAATTAATTGTGGACCTTGACAGACAGAGGGCACCCTAGAGCACCTACGGAGTCTTTGTTTACATGAGGCAAATCAATGACCTGATTTTGTTGTGATTTTCCCTAAAACATATAATCAGAACATGTACAGTAGTTTGTCAAATTATTGTATTCGTTTTCTTTATAGAAAATCATTTGTATAGGCCTATTCAACCTTTTTATGAATGTATTGTCAGCAGGTTGCTTATCAAGTTGAGTGCATCAGCTTTAATTTGAGTAGACATCTCTATGTCTGCTGTTATACAATATACATGTATGTTCCTTTAAGAAAATTCTAACATCTCATCACACTGTATTACATATTTGTTACAATAATTGGCAATAATTAATGTAATGAATTCTTTCTTTCTAGACTTGTTGGGACAAATTATCACCAACAACCAATTGCCAGACTTGATTATAAGAGACTTTCAAAAGGTGAATTGCATTTCCTCATTAATTCTTTAGATTTCTGTGTTGTTTTTACTGAGTGTTGGATGTTTTGTCTATGGATGTCAAGTTAACCTCATCATATTTATATTATATCAATGCATTTCTTTTGTAGATTTTAACTTGAACATGTTTGAATTTTAGTCATCACTACATCTCATGTTTTTGGCTATAGAATCCGATTATCATTCATGCAGTACACCCATTTGTCCACAGAGTGTCACTATTTTACAATTGAATGAAAAGTGGATTTTTTTCACTAAATATAGAAATTATAATTACATTTACATTTTAGTCATTTAGCAGACGCTCTTATCCAGAGCGACTTACAGTTAGTGAGTGCATACATTTTTTTTTTTTTTCATAATACCGGTACTTCGTTCGATTGATAATTGACAATTGATAATTAGAAACAACATGCTAACGTAGCCGGTTCTATTGCACAGCTCTCTCACATATAGCTTTCTTGGTAATATGCATGTCGATCCCGATGTCTAGCCTACTGTATAGAAACCATATAACGGTTCATACTGAAGATGCTATATTAAATAATTATTTAATCATTCTAAAACCGAATCCTCCTGTCTCGACATTATTTTAAAACCGACTCCTTCTTTCTCCACCACCAGTCCAGGTCCAGTGTGTACCAGCGTGTGGCTGTGGAAGACTATCTGTGCGACTGAGTGACAGAGAGATGACTGCCGAGTGGCTTCACCTGCCCCCTCCGTACCCCCCTGGTGTGGGACCGCTGTGTGGTGCAGAGTTGGAGGCGTGGTATGAGGACCTGCAGGATATACTGGGATCAGACACGGGCGGGGCCAAGATGACTCGCGCCCCTCCCTGCTCAGAGGTCAGTTGGGATTATAATTAGTATATATATATTTTTTAAAATATTGATTGATTTATTAACGATGTGATCGATGACTGATTGATTGATGATCGTCTTGATGTGTGTTGTCTTTTTATCAGTTGTTGCTTAACCCGAACATTTTGTTTCATCTTCTCTTCTTCATGATGCAACTCTTTCAACAGTGCTGATGTAAGAAGCGTTTTTTTATTCTCTTCTTTATTTCTTTCGCTCTTCCTTCCCTTTCTCTTCTCTCTCCTCTCTTCATAGAAAGAGACGGAGTTCCTGGATGTCCTGGAGAGCTGTTCCCTGACATGGCTGACGGACGGGGTTGGGGTGGGGGTCGGAGGGCAGGCGTGGGGCGGAGGAGAGGGTGTCCAGAGGGTCATGATTCCAGAGGAGCCTCCTACCCATCCGCCCCCCTCCTCCAACTCCTTGTGTCTGAGTCCAGCCGAGGAGAGGACGGAGAGGCCTGGGGACGGAGATGGAGGGAGGGATGGAGAGGGAGGGTCGGGAGGAGTGGACCTGTTACCCCCAGAGTTCTTTGAGCTGCTGAGTGAGGGAGGGGTGGGCATGGTGGACGGTAGCTACCATCATCATCATCACTCCAACAACGTCCAACAGCCTGCGTCTCCCTCCACTAGCGAGGAGGAGGAACAACCATGTGTCCCCGACTCTCCCTCCTATTCCTCCTCCGCCACCTCTCCTTCCCCCTCTCTCAACTGCTCTCCTCCTTCCTCCCCCGTCTCCTCTCCTACTAGCACCGCTTCCTCATTGTCTCGGCCGGGCAAACGCAAGAGAGGCAACTCTCTGTCCTTCCCTTCCTCAGGTTCGCACTCATCCTCCTCTTCCTCTTCTGCGAAGAAGAGCAGGAGAGAGCGGGAGCAGGAGAATGAGAGGAAGGTGCAGGAGCTGACGGATCAGAACGAGAGGTTGAAAGCGGAGATAGACAGACTGGGAGAGGAGGTGCAGAGGACACGCCGAGCCCTGATAGAGAGACTAGTTAACACCAAGAAGTGAAGGAAGAAAGGAAAAGAGGAGAGAGGGATGAGAGGTAGAGGGATGAAGGAAGTAACAAGGCAGAACATAAACATTTGGATTAGCCGGTTCGCGGTGAAGGGTGAACATTGGGGTGACTATGAAATGCATTTCTAGACGAGAGTTAGAAAGAAACCAAAAGATACGTACGTGTTTCGAGAAGAAACTTAAATGATAATTTTCTTCAAAACTATGAGAGAGAAAGAAGGAAAGTTAGAAAGAAAGAAAGATGAAAGAGCAAGTCAAAGGAAAACCATGGAGAGAAGGAACTGCAGCATTGCGGCAAATGTAGAGAGAGAGAGAGAGAGAGAGATAGACAGCATGTAAAGGAAATGGAGGAAACGGTTGAAATGGCAGGGGGATCATGCAATGCCTCTGTTGACACGTTACAGTGTACTGTATGTATGTAGGGCTGGATGTCAGGAAGCATCTTTGAACTAGATAGGTAGCAGTTAGCGCCCATCACAAGCATTGTATGATTGTGTAGCTCATTCAGTCTACTGAAGTGTTCAGTTTGAAGTAGGGATGAGTTAGATTCAATGAATTGATTGAGGGCATCGATTCCAAAATAAAGGAATTGATCGGAAGCATTGCATGGGTCTTGTTCATTAGGCATCAAATGGAAAGAGAAGGTGGGACTACCTGGACTCATCCAATAAGAAATGCTGATAGAGGTTTTCTGTTGCAAAACGCTTTAAAACGTTTTCGTTGCATGCCATGATGAACACGATCCTGATTATGGCATTTTTCGCTTATCCAACCTAGTGAAGTGTTCAGTATGAAGTAGGGATGATGAGTTAGATTCAATTGATTGATTGAGGGCACCCGCGTCGATTCCAAAATTAAGGAATTGATTGGAAGCATCTATCTATGAAAATTGTTAACCAACACCCATCACAAGCATTGCATGGGTCGTGTTCATTAGGCACCAAACGGAAGACCAACTTGGGCTTGTTCATCAACAAACGCTCAATTACATTTTCCGTTGCATGCCATAATGAATGTGACTGATTGGGCGTGGTTTAGCTCATTCAATGAAGGGATTTGTATGAAATAGGGATACGTTTGACTATAGAATTGACTAATCACATAAAGGTGATATTTACCATTGCTAGGAGTTTTATTGACTAATCTGCCCTAGCAACCATCAATGAATAGATTCTGGAAAACTTAGTTGGACTCATCACTAGTATGTAGGTAGTGTGTGGAACGGAAACGCGGAGAATGCATTTCATTGTCACCCCATCCTTTATCTAGCCTGGTTAAATCAGACTAAATGCTGTGCGTTTCCCAATGAAACAACAATGAAACGTAGCTAAATCAATTTGGCTCCCAGGCTATCCCTTATCTGCCAACCTCTAAACTCTAAGATTAATCCTAAGGGCTGAACAGAGGCCAGCAGAGATAATATTTCTTGCCCAGTTTATGAGGAAATATGGAGCTCAGGAAAGTTTGTCAGTACTCAGTGCAGTGTGAGTAATGTGAGAATGATGATTGGTAGTTTTTCAATTTCTACTTTCGTATAACCCGCTGTAACTTTAGTGTGTATGGATAGTTTTACACCTAGGACCCAGTTATTCTTCTTTCTATGCTGACCTTTTTCTATCAAATTGACTGAATTTGGAGGTAGTAATATTTACAATGTAGATCTACCCTGATTCACCTATATATTTGATATAACCCTGTATTATACCTAGTTATACTGTAATATATACACCCTTTACTGTATCCATATTCATTTGTCATTTTGTTATAAAAATATGTATCAATTAGTGGTTGAATTAGTTTATTTCTGTTATTAACATTGTATTGTATTTACTTTATTGTATGCTCACATTTGCTAATAAATCCTTAAAACAATTTCAGTGTCTTGAAACGCTTATTTGAACGTACTCCAGTCAGTTGACAAGAGAGAGAAAAGTGAGATGCGTATATATTTAGGTCCAAACGAATGCTTAGAAAATGACAAATGGAAAAAAAGACAATTCCAGCTTGGCCTCTGAGTTTCTGAATTCATTTTCCACAGTATTTGCAAAAAGTTACTTGTAGCAAATGTTATGTATTTGATTGAATAAATAGGTAAGGGGGATATATATATATTTTTAAATAATATAACAATATAATAATATTATTAAACATCTACCCAAACCTGACATTGATCTGTTCTGACCTGTTCTGATTTCTGCATAGTGAAACTAGATTCTAGAACCTTAGCCTGGTGGAATCAGCCTGATCGCTGCCTTCACCATTTTATTTCACGTCACAATGGATGTGGTGCAGTAAAACAGAATGGTGAAGGCCGGCAGCTGTCAGGCTGGTTTCTACCAGGCTACTAGAACCTTCTACTTTAAGAACAGACATGTATAAATATTCTGATATACAGTATATCAGAATATGTTGTAACAGTTTTCAATATCCCTGTCTTTGCTTACTGATCTTTCCTATTGATCTGTCCTTATCGCCAACACCATTTCAATTCCCCCATTTGCCTCATAGCCAACATCCCATCGTCTTTCATCCAGTCATAGACTTGTCTTACAGAAGTTACTCTCATATTTCTTTCTTAGTGCATATCTTGATCCCATTCTCCATTAAGGTAATTATTCAAATCTTACTTCCCTCTACTCTTATCTTTTTCCTGCCTCATCAAGACCGTCCGTCTGTCTGTCTGTCTGTCTGTCTGTCTGTCTGTCTGTCTGTCTGTCTGTCTGTCTGTCTGTCTGTCTTTCCTTCTTTCACTTCTTGCCTTTTGTGGGGGCTGGTTCTGGGTTCTTTCCCTCGGACAGGGATAGCCGTTTATTCAGTACCAGTAGTTTGGTGACCTCCGCTCCAATCACAGCCTTCTCCCCCTGGAGCAAAGAGAGTAGAAAAGAAAGAGGTTTTGTTAGACAGTCGTCAGGGAGAAAAAAAGATCAAACGTGTTTTGATATTTGATCGGGAGGTCACGCAAACATCGGGAACCATTCACGAGACATTGTGCTTCCGATATTCGTAACATTTTCCAATATTAGGACGTCATACGAACATTACATTTTGGAAGAAAATCATGTACCATGTATCTATCTTAGGGAACGATTGTTTCATTGTTTAAAGAGGCAATCTGCAACTTCTACATCTATTTTTAGATTTTATAAATTAATGATATGTACCCATTCATTCTTGAAGAATATAACTTATAATGCCTTATGAGCTTAGTTCAACTGTCGTACCCCATCAGAACCCAAAATATAAGCTTGTTTTACTCCAATGTTTGTAATCAAAGTAAATGTAAACAAACACTGTTAAAACTATAATGTTGATATCATGGGGCCTTGCATCCATAGCTCGGTCTATGAATTTGAGAGTGGTTACATTTCTCCAGCCGCATCCCTCAGCTTTTTACTGAAACAGTGGCGGAGACACTTTTTCATTGTTTCAACAGCTGATTGCTCCTTTAAGTTCATTGTGTCACCCTTAATTCACTACACCCATCCATCCACCATCTTACCTGTTCTGCCACAGCCAGTGTTAGCTCCTTGGCTCTCTCAGGGTCGGCTCCATTCACAGCAGCCACAGCAGCAGGGGCTGTAGCTGAAACTGGGGCAGGCTGGGCGTTGGCATTAGTCTGGGCGGTTGATTTGGGCTGGAATGTAAAAACAGATTTCAGATTTTATAAGCAATTTTTCTCCAACAATCTCGGGATTACACTATCACATTTCACTCTCAGTAACTTTCATTCTCAGTACTTGTTAGTCATAAATTCATCACACAATGTTATGAGTTATGATGAAAAACAAAAATAGAATGCACTCAAAAATGAATGAATGAAATAAAACACAAACATTTTTATTTTTCCTTTTTTCTGATCACAATTGTATTTTTTTGTGTGAGTTAGTGTGCAATAGTGAAGACATTTTGGCAACATATGAATGGAACACCACTATGGAGTGATAATTGTGGCAACAGAAATGTTATGTGAATTTGATTTTGAATTTGGCACTAATATCACTCCATACAGAACACACAGCATGTGATACCTTTTTCTGTTTGGTTTCTTCTTCCTCCTCTGGCTGGAAGGAGGGATTGACGACAATATTTCGATTGAAAGGCCCACTCCTTAATTTAAAACACAACAAAACGGGTGCCCCGCCACTTGGTTTTGAGGAGGGATTGAGGAGGAGAGGATTTAGATATATGCACCTAAACCTATACAAAGTGTGCTAACATACCCATTTTTCAATAGCATTTAGCCTTAGAAGATACTAAGCTATTCAGAGAGCCGCACTGTAGCTGAACAATGTCACTGAACAATATTGCAGTTTGGTTACAATATTACCTACCTGATGAAATATCAAGGTAACGATCCGTAAAAATAAAATAAAAAAAATAACATGAATGCCAGTATGCCCCGTGTTCATCAAGTTTTTTTCTCTGCATACCTGAACCTATACAAGGTGTGCCAACCTACACATACCCTTTTTTAAACAGTAATTTGCCTGCTGAGACAGTAACTACGCTATTGGCACAGCACAAAATGGCTCTTTGTTATTTCAACTATTAAGCACTTTCTGTGCATTTGTAACCAAGTTGGGTACCGTTGGCGGGAATAAAACCAACACCATTCACATACTGTACAATATAATCCTACAAGTGCACCTGCTGTGTTTTGCCCTCTGCTTTTACAATGGAATTGTATAAGCACTCTTTTTGCTTCAACTGAATGCTCCTTTCACTATTCTTTCACTACTGGTTTCTCATTTACAGCATTTAGCCTTAAAACCTTTATCATAACCTTTACCACTGTACTGACCTGTTGTCCTCCGAACCTCTTGTTCAGAGCCTCGATCTGATCTTCCTCTAGTTTCTGGAACAACGGGCTGACCTGAGGAGGACAGAGACAGGAGAGAGACAGGAGTGTGAATTGAGGCACCTTTACACAACAAATCATACATTGACATTCAGATATTTCAAATTATCATCAGAAAAATCATACACTGAGTATACCAAACATTAGGAACACCTTCCTAAAATTGAGTTGCACTCCGCCCTTTTGCCCTCAGAAAAGCCCAGCAGCGTTGCAGTTCTTGACACAAACCGGTGTACCTGGCACCTACTACCATACTCCTTTCAAAGGCACTTCAATTTTTTGTCTTGCCCATTCACCCTCTGAATGGCACGCATACACAATCCATGTCTCAATTGTCTCAAGGCTTAAAAATCCTTATTTAACCTGTCTCCTCCCCTTCATCTACACTGATTGAAGTGGACTTAACAAGTGACATCAATAAGGGACCATAGTGTTCACCTGGTCAGTCTGTCATGGAAAGAGCAGGTGTTGTTAATGTTTTGTATACTCAGTGTACATTGCAATATAAAATAACTCACATTTCAAGCATGCACATTTAAAATGCCTGAATGGCTCCTAGGCAAGAAGATTAAACTGCTAAGAGAAGCTGTGTCTGTAATAAATATCATTATCATATCAAATATAATCGAATATATGACAATGCGGTTTCTCTTTGTCCATGTCCAATAGTAAGAGCTCGCTCTCCCTTTCCTCACCGTGCCAATGTGATGCCCGGCGGGCAGAGAGCGGATCCCTGCAGCATGGTGGCGTGACGGTGGGTGGGGCGTTGAGCTGCTGACGGATGGTCTGGCTGACCGTTGGCATGTAGGGCAGGAGCGTGACAGACAGAAGGCACGCCACGGTCACAGATATACCTGTTACCGTGCCCGCTCGCTGCCTGGAGGAGGGCGTGTAGAGAAGGGCACCAGTACTCAGAGAAAGAGAGAGGGGAACACAAAGAGAGAGAGAGAACGAGAGCGAGAGAGAAAGAGAGCGAGCGAGAGACAGACTGGAGAGACAGAGATAAGAAGAGAGGAACGAGATACAGGAGAGAGAGAGAGAGAAAGAAAGAAAGAAAGAGACACAGGGACACAGAGACAGGAAAGAGAGAGAGAGACAGGAAAGAGACAGACGAGAGACAGAGAGAGAGGGAGAAAGAGAGATGGACAGAAACATAATCTCCTTTTATCTTCTTCCAGGGTTCAATGACCTGGATGTACTGGTGGTGGCGAGAGATGTTGAGGATACACTTTATTTATTTATTTTATTTCACCTTTATTTAACCAGGTAAGCCAGTTGAGAACAAGTTCTCATTTACAACTGCGACCTGGCTGACTTCAGGGCATCACGGATCCTGCAGGGTGGAACAGAGCAGAGGATTCTGGGTAAGTAGTTCAGAGAGGAGTGACACTGATAGTTTTACCACAACTCCTTGATTTATGATGAACTGTCCCAACCACAGCCCACAATATCAAAATGTTTCCATTTCCATTCATTTCAGTAGCTTGTAAAATCCTTTGTGTGTGTATGGAGGACAGGGCCTAGAGACAGGTTTCTCAGGTCGATTATGCTTGTCTATCCCCTGCTCTTGCAATTAAGCTTTTGGGCCACCCTGGATTTTTCCCCAAATCCAATATGGCAGCCATAATGCCATTGAATGGAGGTTTAGGCACCTACACTGAGTGTACCAAACATTAGGAATACCTTCCTAATATTGAGTTGCACCCCCTTTTGCCCTCAGAATAGCCTCAATTCGTCAGGGAATAGACTCTACAAGGTGTCGAAAGCATTCCACAGGGATGCTGGCCCATGTTGACTCCAATGCTTCCCACAGTTGTGTCAAATTGGCTGGATGTCCTTTGGGTGGTGGACCATTCTTGATACAAGTGGGAAACTGTTGAGTGTGAAAAACCCAGCACCTACTACCATACCCACGTTCAAAGGCACTTACATCTTTTGTCTTGCCCATTCATCCTCTGAATGGCACACATACACAATCCATGTTTCAGTGATTTTGGTTGTCCGGTGACGTCATCAAACAGGTGCGTTGCCTGGAAAGGTATGCAAGGAGTCCTAATACCAGTGTTGTTAAGCTAACTGGTAAGTGTATTTTGTTGGGGAGAAAACGTGGAGTTAGGGTTTTGATCAACTCTGTAGGTGCTTTGTTTGCATATTTTTTGAGTTGTGCTGTTTGTAAGGCTTAGGGTTGGTTGCATTTGTTTGTTTGTTTGTTTGGTTAACTTGCCACTGCGGTGGATAGTTTGTTGTATGCTGCGTTGGAGAGAGGAACATTGGTTAGTTTCTAGGCCCCTGCCTAGGCTGGAAACTCAAATCAAATCACATTTTATTTGTCACATACATGTGTTTAGCAGATGTTATAGCGGGTGTAGCGAAACGCTTGTGGTTCTAGCTCCGACAGTGCAGTAATATCTAACAAGTAATATCTAACAATTTCACAGCATATACCCAAATAGACACAAAACTAGTAAGGAATGGAATTTAAGAATATATACAGTGGGGAAAAAAAGTATTTAGTCAGCCACCAACTGTGCAAGTTCTCCCACTTAAAAATATGAGAGAGGCCTGTAATTTTCATCATAGGTACACGTCAACTATGACAGACAAATTGAGAAGAAAAAAAATCCAGAAAATCACATTGTAGGATTTTTTATGAATTTATTTGCAAATTATGGTGGAAAATAAGTATTTGGTCACCTACAAACAAGCAAGATTTCTGGCTCTCACAGACCTGTAACTTCTTCTTTAAGAGGCTCCTCTGTCCTCCACTCATTACATGTATTAACGGCACCTGTTTGAACTTGTTATCAGTATAAAAGACACCTGTCCACAACCTCAAACAGTCACACTCCAAACTCCACTATGGCCATGACCAAAGAGCTGTCAAAGGACACCAGAAACAAAATTGTAGACCTGCACCAGGCTGGGAAGACTGAATCTGCAATAGGTAAGCAGCTTGGTTTGAAGAAATCAACTGTGGGAGCAATTATTAGGAAATGGAAGACATACAAGACCACTGATAATCTCCCTCGATCTGGGGCTCCACACAAGATCTCACCCCGTGGGGTCAAAATGATCACAAGAACGGAGAGCAAAAATCCCAGAACCACACGGGGGGACCTAGTGAATGAACTGCAGAGAGCTGGGACCAAAGTAACAAAGCCTACCATCAGTAACACACTACGCCGCCAGGGACTCAAATCCTGCAGTGCAAATGTGTCCCCCAGCTTAAGCCAGTACATGTCCAGGCCCGTCTGAAGTTTGCTAGAGTGCATTTGGATGATCCAGAAGAGGATTAGGAGAATGTCATATGGTCAGATGAAACCAAAATAGAACTTTTTGGTAAAAACTCAACTCGTCATGTTTGGAGGACAAAGAATGCTGAGTTGCATCCAAAGAACACCATACCTACTGTGAAGCATGGGGGTGGAAACATCATGCTTTGGGGCTGTTTTTCTGCAAAGGGACCAGGACGACTGATCCGTGTAAAGGAAAGAATGAATGGGGCCATGTATCGTGAGATTTTGAGTGAAAACCTCCTTCCATCAGCAAGGGCATTGAAGTTGAAACGTGGCTGGGTCTTTCAGCATGACAATGATCCCAAACACACCGCCCGGGCAACGAAGGAGTGGCTTCGTAAGAAGCATTTTAAGGTCCTGGAGTGGCCTAGCCAGTCTCCAGATCTCAACCCCATAGAAAATCTTTGGAGGAAGTTGAAAGTCCGTGTTGCCCAGCGACAGCCCCAAAACATCACTGCTCTAGAGGAGATCTGCATGGAGGAATGGGCCAAAATACCAGCAACAGTGTGTGAAAACCTTGTGAAAACTTACAGAAAATGTTTGACCTGTGTCATTGCCAACAAAGGGTATATAACAAAGTATTGAGAAACTTTTGTTATTGACCAAATACTTATTTTCCACCATCATTTGCAAATAAATTCATAAAAAATCCTACAATGTGATTTTCTGGAATTGTTTTTCTCATATTGTCTGTCATAGTTGACGTGTACCTACGATGAAAATTACAGGCCTCTCTCATCTTTTTAAGTGGGAGAACTTGCACAATTGGTGGCTGACTAAATACTTTTTTTCCCCACTGTACATATATGGACAAGCAATGACAGAACGGCATGGACTAAGATACAGTAGAATATTATAGAATAGAATGCAGTATATACATATGAGATGAGTAGTGCAAGATATGTAAACATTATTAAAGTGACTAGTGTTCCATTTCTTAAAGTGGCCAGTGATTTCAATAGGCAGCAGCAGCCTCTAATGTGCTAGTGATGGCTATTTAACAGTCTGATGGCCTTGAGATAGAAGCTGTTTTTCATTCTCTCGGTCCCAGCTTTGATGCATCTGTACTGACCTCGCCTTCTGGATGATAGCGGGGTGAACAGGCAGTGGCTCGGGTGGTTGATGTACTTGATGATCTTTTTGGCCTTCCTGTGACATCGGGTGCTGTAGGTGTCTTGGAGGGCGGGTAGTTTGCCCCCGGTAATGCGTTCGGCAGACCGCACCACCCTCTGGAGAGCCCTGCGGTTTCGGCCGGTGCAGTTGCCGTACCAGGCGGTGATACAGCCCGATAGGATGCTCTCAATTGTGCATCTGTAAAAAGTTTGTGAGGGTTTTAGTTGCCAAGACGAATTTCTTCAACCCTTGCTCTACTCGCTGTTGGGACATCGGTCCGAGGAGGTGAGTACAATCTGCTGTGTACCTCAGTGGGAGATTTGGGTAGGGTAGTGCCATTTGCTACCCGGAGCTATTCCCTTTCCTTTCCCCTGTTAGGATTAGTGACGTGTTCCACTTTGGAATACGTTGGGCATGGTTATATTGTTTATCTTTGTGGTGTCCGTGGACGGAGCAGTTGTCTCGGGAGCACATCGGTGGCTTGGGGGGAATCTGCCAGCGTGCTGTTTTTTTTTTCTCCATGCCAGTGGGCTACAGTGTGTAATTACCCACCGCGAATCCGCACAAAGACTAGGGATGAGTTATTGTAGGATTTGGGGAAGCTCCTTATATATCTCATCTCTCTCCTGTGGTGCCCAGTGTGATTGGCGCTTCTCTTGTTGTGGTCCGGTCTGGTGTGCTCAGCAGAGGGATAGAGCGAGATTTTGTTTTAGCAGTTACTTGTGACTATGGCGTCTAATGTAGCGTTCCATCAGAGGAACTGTTAGAATTACAGTACCAATCAAAGGTTTGGACACACCGACTCATTCCAGGGTTTTTATTTATTTTGACCATTTTCTACATTGTAGAATAAAAGTGAAAACATCAAAACTATGAAATAACACATATGGAATCATGTAGTAACTAAAAAAGTTTTTTAAAAATCAAAATATATTTTATATTTGAGATTCTTCAAATAGCCACCCTTTGCCTTGATGACAGCTTTGCACACTTTTGGCATTCTCTCAACCAGCTTCACCTGGAATGCTTTTCCAACAGCCTTTAAGGAGTTACCACATATGCTGCTTTTCCTTCACTCTGCTGTCCGACTCATCCCAAACCATCTCAATTGGGTTGAGGTCGGGGGATTGTGGAGGCCAGGTCATCTGATGAAGCACTCCATCACTCTCCTTCTTGGTAAAATAGCCCATACACAGCCTGGAGGTGTGTTGGGTCATTGTCCCAAACCAGATGGGATGGCGTATCGCTGCAGAATGCTGTGGTAGCCATGCTGGTTAAGTGTGCCTTGAATTCTAAATAAATCACAGACAGTGTCACTAGCAAAGCACCCCCACACAATAACACCTCCTCCATGCTTTACGGTAGAAACATGCAGAGATTATCCGTTCACCCACACCGCGTCTCACAAAGACACAGCGGTTGAAACCAAAAATCTCAAATTTGGACTCCAGACCAAAGGACACATTTCCACCGGTCTAATGTCCATTGCTCGTGTTTCTTGGCCCAAGCAGGTCTCTTCTTATTATTGGTGTCCTTAAGTCGTGGTTTCTTTGCAGCAATTCGACCATGAAGGCCTGATTCACCCAGTCCCCTCTGAATAGTTGATTTTGAGATGTGTCTGTGAGCATTTATTTGGGCTGCAATTTCTGCGGCTAGTAACTGTAATGAACTTATCCTCTTCAGCAGAGGTAACTCTGGATCTTCCATTCCTGTGGTGGTCCACATGAGAGTCCGTTTCATCATAGCGCTTGATGGTTTTTGCGACTGCACTTGAAGAAACTTTCAAAGGTCTTAATTTTCCGTATTGACTGACCTTCATGTCTTAAAGTAATGATGGACTGTCGTTTCTCTCTGCTTATTTGAGCTGTTCTTGCCATAATATGGACTTGGTCTTTTAACAAATAGGGCTATCTTCTGTATACCTTGTCACAACACAAATAATTGGCTCAAATGCATTAAGAAGGAAAGAAATTCCACAAATTAAATTTTAAGAAGGCACACCTGTTAATTGAAATGCATTCCAGGTGACTACCTCATGAAGCTGGTTGAGAGAATGCCAAGAGTGTGCAAAGCTGTCATCAAGGCAAAGGGTGGCTATTTTGAAGAATCTCAAATATAAAATATATTTTGATTTGTTGAACACTTGTTTGGTTACTACATGATTCCATACGTGTTATTTCATAGTTTTGATGTCTTCACTATTATTTTACAATGCAAAAATAAAGAAAAACCCTTCAATGAGTAGGTGTCCAAACTTTTGACTGGTAGTGTGTGTGTGTGTGTATATATATATATATATATATATATATATATATATATATATATATATATATATATATATATATATATATATATATGTACACGTCAACTATGACAGACAAATTGAGACATTTTTTTCCAGAAAATCACATTGTAGGATTTTTAATGAATTTATTTGCAAATTATGGTGGAAAATAAGTATTTGGTCACCTACAAACAAGCAAGATGTCTGTCTCTCACAGACCTGTAACTTCTTCTTTAAGAGGCTCCTCTGTCCTCCACTCGTTACCTGTATTAATGGCACCTGTTTGAACTTGTTATCAGTATAAAAAGACACCTGTCCACAACCCCAAACAGTCACACTCCAAACTCCACTATGGCCAAGACCAAAGAGCTGTCAAAGGACACCAGAAACAAAATTGTAGACCTGCACCAGGCTGGGAAGACTGAATCTGCAATAGGTAAGCAGCTTGGTTTGAAGAAATCAACTGTGGGAGCAATTATTAGGAAATGGAAGACATACAAGACCACTGATAATCTCCCTCGATCTGGGGCTCCACGCAAGATCTCACCCCGTGGGGTCAAAATGATCACAAGAATGGTGAGCAAAAATCCCAGAACCACACGGGGGGACCTAGTGAATGACCTGCAGAGAGCTGGGACCAAAGTAACACACTACGCCGCCAGGGACTCAAATCCTGCAGTGCGAGACGTGTCCCCCTGCTTAAGCCAGTACATGTCCAGGCCCGTCTGAAGTTTGCTAGAGTGCATTTGGATGATCCAGAAGAGGATTGGGAGAATGTCATATGGTCAGATGAAACCAAAATATAACTTTTTGGTAAAAACTCAACTCGTCGTGTTTGGAGGACAAAGAATGCTGAGTTGCATCCAAAGAACACCATACCTACTGTGAAGCATGGGGGTGGAAACATCATGCTTTGGGGCTGTTTTTCTGCAAAGGGACCAGGACGACTGATCCGTGTAAAGGAAAGAATGAATGGGGCCATGTATCGTGAGATTTTGAGTGAAAACCTCCTTCCATCAGCAAGGGCTTTGAAGATGAAACGTGGCTGGGTCTTTCAGCATGACAATGATCCCAAACACACCGCCCGGGAAACGAAGGAGTGGCTTCGTAAGAAGCATTTCAAGGTCCTGGAGTGGCCTAGCCAGTCTCCAGATCTCAACCCCATAGAAAATCTTTGGAGGGAGTTGAAAGTCTGTGTTGCCCAGCGACAGCCCCAAAACATCACTGCTCTAGAGGAGATCTGCATGGAGGAATGGGCCAAAATACCAGCAACAGTGTGGGAAAACCTTGTGAAGACTTACAGAAAACGTTTGACCTGTGTCATTGCCAACAAAGGGTATATAACAAAGTATTGAGAAACTTTTGTTATTGACCAAATACTTATTTTCCACCATAATTGGCAAATAAATTCATAAAAAATCCTACAATGTGATTTTCTGGATTTTTTTTCTCATTTTGTCTGTCATAGTTGACGTGTACCTATGATGAAAATTACAGGCCTCTCTCATCTTTTTAAGTGGGAGAACTTGCACAATTGGTGGCTGACTAAATACTTTTTTTCCCCACTCTATATATATATATATATATATATATATATATATATATATATATATATATATCAGTGCATTCGGAAAGTATTCAGACCCCTTGACTTTTTCCAAATGTTGTTACATTACAGCCTTATTCTAAAATGTATTAAAAATAAATAAAAAATACATCAATCTACACACAAGTCCCCATAATGACAAAGCGAAAATAGGTTATTAGAATTTTTTGCAAATGTATTTACATAAGTATTCAGACTAGGGCTGTTGCGGTGACCGTACTACCGCCACACCGGCGGTCACGAGTCATGAAGGCAGTCAAATTCCACGTTACCATTTAGTCACAGTAATTAGGCTTCTCCAAGCTCTGATGCTGTTAATGGTCATTAGTAGCCTACCAAACTTGCTAACTGCCTGGTACTCAGCACTCTATTGTCCCTCTAATCACTCTGACATCAATGCAAATGTGCTCGAATTTTATTTTTATTTTTTTGTCATTTAGCAGACGCTCTTATCCAGAGCAACTCACAGGAGCAATTAGGGTTAAGTGCCTTGCTCAAGGGCACATCGACAGATTTTTCACCTAGTCGGCTCGGGGATTAGAACCAGCGACCTTTTGGTTACTGGCACAACGCTCTTACCCACTAAGCTACCTGCCGTCCTAATCAAACACTTAATGAGAGCCCATGATCTCATGTTGCGCAATATTTCTATAGGTTATGCAATTGCGTGAGAAAACAGTGTGATGGCCTCTATTAAAAAGAGGAGGATCCCATCAGCTTTCTATAGGTTAGGCCTAATATATTTAATTCTCAACTTTTCTTATATTAAGAACATGCTTATCTTTACAACAGGAGTATAGCCTACCTGGCTGGCATGAAAATGAACCACGGGAAAAGCGTCCTCCATTCGCTATTTAAGTGCATAGATGACGTATTTTTTCTCACTGCCCGTGTTTCGAGACAGGTGCATGACAATGGTCCATTCTAAATCAAAACAAATTTCACACATGTATTATTTAGTATATGTAAAGAAAAGATTAAATCAAGAATAGTCTGATGGGTGACAATATTAGTCTATCACTTGTGAATTATATATTATCACTTGTGAATGATGCCCAGCATAAGGAAAGGAACAATGCCTTTTTTGCGACTTTTTTAAATCATAGTCGCACACCTCATGTAGCTTAGCCCATTGGCCTATATGTTTTGATAAGGTTTGTATCACAACTAAAGTGGCCAAATAACTTCTTAAAATTAAGCACATTCATCTGCTTTACAAGGGGTGTAGAGCCTAACTGGCATACATAAGCAGCGTGTGAGTTTCAAGTTTGGGGAAGATAATTTTCACCATAAAAATGCACCTTTATAATAAAAGCATCACATGTATAATCACATTTGCGGTCACTTTTTATAATGGTGTTTTCCCGCTAATGGAACATTCGCACTTATAGCCTACTGCCATGTGCGCATTGCTGAGCTTATAATGTGAAGAAATAGCCTAATAGTTTATCAACATTTCAAGCTAAACATTCTGATCTGTTGCGTCAGCCACATTGCGTAAAAACATTGTTTTGATGCTAGTGGTTGTATTAATTTGAGATCTATCGTATCCCCAACTGTCTCAGACTATGTTTGGAAAATTCATTTCTGGCACAGAATAGGTTAACTTTTGTACTATGGGGGATTGTAGATTGACATAGGCTAGTGCTTTTGCTGTTCGTTAGGCTTACTCATCTTGTTGGCTGACGAAAAGTAAATGTGGACAGTTCTTCCAATATCTTCAATATGCACCTCGGAATTGGATAAGGACACGCGCAGTTGCGTCCCTGATGTATCTGTCTTCACTTGTAGCCTGTGAGAAAGACCCGATCACGTGATGGAGAGCCATGTGAGTGAGAGGTGCTTCGGAGCGCGCAACACTTGGGGAGAAGGGCACAACGCAGCACTCCGGGCCAAGGGCACAACGGCCACTGGCTGCAAAAGGCATGCATTTTTTTAGGGTGCATTGCGGCTACACAAAGGGGATGCCGCCATAAATTCGAGGCATTATCAAGTGCTTGTCAAATTGTGAATGCGAGACTGATGAAGTGTATACAGCCTGTACAAAAAAGGAGAACCTATTTCTTTGTTAACCGCTCAACACAGAACAGCCGCATGTGCGCACTCCCTCAAATTGTTTGGAGAAAATATCCTTTCTATTTTAATTAGCTTTGTTCAATTGTATTCTTCATACTATAAAATAATAGAAAATAATGCCACGGAATTCTAAGCAAATCTTGTCTGCTAAATGAACTAGTATAGCCCACAGCCATTTGGCATAGCCAGATCAGGACCTAAAATAATGTCACGGTTTCGGCCGAGGCGGCTCCTCCTCCTTGTTCGGGCAGGTTTCGCCGGTCGTCGTCTCCGGAGTTCTAGCTGCCACCGCTCTATGTTTCTTGTTTGTTTGGTTTTGTCTGTTAGTCACACCTGTTTTGTGTTAGGTCTCATTTAGCACCCTATTTAGTTTCCTTGTTGTTAGGTTAGTGTTGTGTGTAATTGTTCGTGTCGTGGTTGCGATACCCGTGTCGGTACGCTATTTTCCTTAGAGTCCTCCTTGTGTGTTAGGAGAGTTTACGCACCTGTGTGTGCGCTCGCATTTACGCCTGTGTGCGTCCTTTTGCCTCCGGGCTGTTTTGGATGTGGTCCTCTGTAGCTCAGCTGGTAGAGCACGGCGCTTGAAACGCCAAGGTAGTGGGTTCGATCCCCGGGACCACCCATACACAAAAATGTATGCACGCATGACTGTAAGTCGCTTTGGATAAAAGCGTCTGCTAAATGGCATATTATTATTATTATTATTATTATTATATATTTTTGTGCTTAAGTAAAGTCTTGTTGGACTTATCCTCTGCTGCCTGCGCCTGATTCTACACCACACCTATACACAGCAACGTGACAGAATTACACACCTTGACATGGAATCAGCAGGAGCACCCGTCGACCCCATGGAGGAGCGTCTCCTTGGTCAAGAGCACCGGATCAACCGAATCGGGCACGCCTTGGAGGGCGTCATGGACACCCTTCGTCGATGGGAGACCAGCGGGGTTCCCACAGCCCCACCTATCGCACCATCACCACCGGACAGCCAGCCCGTCCATCGACCGGAACCCAGTGGGATTCGGCTCTCGCTCCCGAGGGCGTACGACGGCACCGCTGCCGGGTGTCAGGGGTTCCTCTTACAAGTGGAGCTCTACATTGCCACCATACACCCGGCGCCCTCGGGATACGAGAGCGTTTCCGCCCTCATCTCCTGTCTCACCGGCAAGGCGTTGGAGTGGGCCAACGCCGAATGGAGGGGAATAGACGCCGCCACAGTCACCTATGCGGAGTTCTCCCGTCGCTTCCGTGCGGTCTTCGACCATCCACCAGAGGGGAGAGCGGCGGGGGAACGTCTATTCCACCTCCGACAGGGGATGAGGAGCGCTCAGGCGTTTGCGCTGGAGTTCCGGACTCTAGCGGCTGATGCGGGGTGGAATGAGAGGGCCCTCATAGACCACTTCAGATGTAGCCTCCGGGAGGACGTCCGCAGGGAGTTAGCCTGCAGGGACACTACACTAACATTTGACCAGCTGGTGGACATGGCCATTCGACTGGACAACCTGCTGGCGACCCGCGGACGTCCCAGGTGGGGGCCTCCCATTCCACCCTCCAGCGCCTCCGAGCAGTGTCCGATGGAGCTTGGAGGTGCTGGCGCTAGAGGGAGAAGAGGTAGGAGCCCGAGGGGGGCAGTCTCCGGCACCAAGTGTGGGCGCGGAGGGCACACCGCGGCTAGGTGCTGGGGAGGGTCCCCTGGTGAGGGAGAGAGCAGGTCATACAGTGGGGAGTCCACCCAGGTGAGTAGGCGCCCTACTTACCCAGAGCTTTCTGTCGTACACATTACCTTACCTGTTTGTTTCCCACAGGTTGCACCTCGGTCCCAGCATAAGGCGCTAGTCGATTCAGGCGCAGCTGGGAATTTTGTAGATCGGAGATTCTGTGTTAAGTTAGGGATTCCCCTCCTTCCAGTCGAAAAACCCTTTCCTGTACATGCCCTAGATAGTCGTCCGTTAGGATCTGGGTTGATTGGGGAGGTCACAGCGCCACTTAGGATGATGACGCAGGGGGGTCATGAGGAGACGATTCAACTCTATCTGATCGACTCTCCTGCGTATCCGGTGGTACTGGGGCTTCCCTGGTTGATGACCCATGATCCTACTATTTCGTGGCGAGAGAAGGCTCTTAAAGGGTGGTCTGCTCAGTGTGAGGGGTTATGTCTGGGTGTTTCCGTAGGGGCGACCTCGGTGGAGAGTCCGAACCAGATGCCAGCACTGCACATTCCTCCTGAGTATGAGGATTTGGCGCTCGTGTTCAGTAAGACCAGAGCGGCACAGTTGCCACCTCATAGACAAGGGGATTGTGCGATAGACCTCCAGACAGGAGCAGCGCTTCCGCGGAGCCATGTGTATCCTTTGTCACAGGAGGAGAAAAGGGCAATGGAGACTTACATTGCCGAGTCTCTGAGACAGGGATACATACGGTCCTCCACTTCTCCCGCGTCCTCGAGCTTCTTTTTTGTGAAGAAAAAGGATGGAGGTTTGCGTCCGTGTATTGATTACCGCGGTCTCAATCAGGTGACGGTGAAGTACAGCTATCCACTTCCTCTGATTGGGACCATGACGGAGTCCTTACACGGGGCAAGGTTCTTCACAAAATTGGATCTCAGGAGCGCATATAACTTGGTGCGAATTAGGGAGGGCGATGAGTGGAAGACAGCATTTAGTACTACCTCCGGCCATTACGAGTATCTCGTCATGCCATATGGGTTAATGAATGCTCCATCAGTCTTCCAATCGTTTGTAGACGAACTTTTCCGGGACATGCAGGCGCAGGGAGTAGTGGTGTACATAGATGATATTCTTGTGTACAGTGCTACTCGGGCCGAGCATGTAGCCCTGGTGCGCAGGGTATTGAGGAGACTGTTGGAGCATGACCTGTATGTCAAAGCTGAGAAATGTCTGTTCTTCCAGGAGTCAGTTTCCTTTTTGGGTTACCAGTTGTCTGCGTCAGGGGTGAGAATGGAGGTGGACCGAGTGTCCGCCGTGCGTAATTGGCAAACCCCAACTACGGTTAAAGAGGTGCAGCGGTTCTTGGGTTTTGCGAATTACTACCGGAGGTTTATCCGGTGTTTTGGACAGGTGGCAGCTCCCATAACGTCTCTTCTGAAGGGGGGTCCGGTGCGCTTGCAGTGGTCAGCTGAGGCGGACAGGGCCTTTGGGAGACTGAAGGACCTGTTTACCTCGGCGCCGGTGTTGGCGCACCCGGATCCCACTTTACCCTTCCAAGTTGAGGTGGACGCGTCTGAGGCCGGTATCGGGGCAGTTCTTTCTCAACGATCCGGTACACCACCTAAGCTCCGCCCCTGTGCTTTTTATTCTAAGAAGCTCAGTCCGGCGGAGCGGAATTATGACGTAGGGGACAGGGAGCTGTTAGCCGTAGTACAGGCCCTAAAGGTGTGGAGGCATTGGCTTGAGGGGGCTCAGCACCCTTTCCTCATTCTGACCGACCATCGTAACCTGGAATACATTCGGGCAGCTAGGAGACTGAATCCTCGCCAGGCTCGATGGACTATGTTTCTCGCCCGGTTTGTGTTCAAGATCACTTACATCCCTGGGTCCCAGAACGGGAAGGCAGATGCTCTGTCCCGTCGGTATGACACGGAGGAGAGGTGCGTGGAGTCCATTCCCATACTACCGGAGTCTTGTCTGGTGGCACCGGTGGTGTGGGAGGTCGATGCGGAGATCGAGCGGGCGTTGCGCACCGAGCCTAGTCCTCCACAGTGTCCGGTGGGTCGGGTGTACGTACCGCTCGAGGTCCGGGATCGGCTGATTTATTGGGCTCACACGTCCCCCTCCTCTGGACATCCGGGTATTGGCCGGACAGTGCACTGCCTTAGTACGAAGTACTGGTGGCCAACGTTAGCCAGGGATGTGAGGGTTTATGTCTCCTCCTGCTCAGTGTGTGCCCAGTGTAAGGCGCCCAGACACTTGCCCAGGGGTAAATTACAGCCCCTGCCCGTTCCACAACGACCCTGGTCTCACCTCTCGGTGGATTTTGTTACCGATCTTCCCTCCTCACAGGGGAATACCACCATCCTGGTCGTTGTGGATCGGTTCTCGAAGGCCTGTCGTCTCCTTCCCATGCCGGGTCTTCCTACGGCCCTACAGACCGCTGAGGCTCTATTTACTCACGTCTTCCGGCATTACGGGGTGCCCGAGGATATAGTGTCCGATCGAGGCCCCCAGTTTACCTCCAGAGTCTGGAGAGCATTTATGGAACGTTTGGGGGTCTCGGTGAGCCTTACCTCGGGTTACCACCCGGAGAGTAATGGGCAGGTTGAACGAGTCAACCAGGATGTGGGTAGGTTTCTGAGGTCATATTGTCAGGGCCGGCCGGAGGAGTGGGCGAGATATGTGCCCTGGGCCGAGATGGCACAGAACTCTCTCCGCCACTCCTCCACCCAACTAACCCCGTTCCAGTGTGTATTAGGGTACCAGCCGGTTCTGGCACCGTGGCATGAGAGCCAGATCGAGGCCCCCGCTGTGGATGAGTGGGTGCGGCGCTCGGAGGAGACGTGGGACGCTGCACACGTCCATCTGCAGCGTGCCATACGTCGACAGAAGACGAGCGCCGACCTACACCGCAGTGAGGGGCCAGTGTACGCACCTGGAGATCGAGTCTGGCTCTCAACCAGAAACCTGCCCCTCCGCCTGCCCTGCCGGAAGCTGGGTCGGCGGTTTGTGGGGCCTTTTAAAGTCCTGAGGAGATTGAACGAGGTGAGTTACAGGTTAGAACTACCTATTGATTACAAGAATATTAACCCCTCGTTCCATGTGTCTCTCCTCAGGCCGGTGGTAGCTGGTCCACTCCAGGACTTTGAGATTGAGGAGACTCCTCCGCCCCCGTTGGACATCGAGGGGGCTCCGGCGTACACGGTTCGGACCATCCTGGATTCGAGACGCCGGATGGGGGGTCTCCAATATCTCGTGGAGTGGGAGGGGTACGGTCCGGAGGAGCGGTGCTGGGTGCCAAGGAGGGACATTCTGGATCCGTCCCTGATGACCGAATTCCATCGTGGTCATCCTGCGCGCCCTGCTCCGCGTCCCCCTGGTCGTCCCCGAGGCCGGAGGCGGCGCGCGGCTGGAGCCGCGCGTCAAGGGGGGGGTACCATCACGGTTTCGGCCGAGGCGGCTCCTCCTCCTTGTTCGGGCAGGTTTCGCCGGTCGTCGTCTCCGGAGTTCTAGCTGCCACCGCTCTATGTTTCTTGTTTGTTTGGTTTTGTCTGTTAGTCACACCTGTTTTGTGTTAGGTCTCATTTAGCACCCTATTTAGTTTCCTTGTTGTTAGGTTAGTGTTGTGTGTAATTGTTCGTGTCGTGGTTGCGATACCCGTGTCGGTACGCTATTTTCCTTAGAGTCCTCCTTGTGTGTTAGGAGAGTTTACGCACCTGTGTGTGCGCTCGCATTTACGCCTGTGTGCGTCCTTTTGCCTCCGGGCTGTTTTGGATGTGGTCCTCTGTAGCTCAGCTGGTAGAGCACGGCGCTTGAAACGCCAAGGTAGTGGGTTCGATCCCCGGGACCACCCATACACAAAAATGTATGCACGCATGACTGTAAGTCGCTTTGGATAAAAGCGTCTGCTAAATGGCATATTATTATTATTATTATTATTATTATATATTTTTGTGCTTAAGTAAAGTCTTGTTGGACTTATCCTCTGCTGCCTGCGCCTGATTCTACACCACACCTATACACAGCAACGTGACAAATAAGGACAACTCAGAGTATGTTATTTTGTTCTTCTGAAATAGACTACATTTTCTTCATATCATGCTTCTTTAGACCTGTCTAAAATAAATAATGGATTCATTTAGAAGGTGTAGGCTATATTACATGGATTTATTATACTTTTTAAAATGTAGATGTTCCAAACGTCTGCATCAGTGGCTTGTAGGCTATGTGTGGAAGCCAGGAGATACTAAATGTGTTTATGTTAATTAACGGTCAATTACCCGTGAGACCGACAGTTATTTGCTTGACAATCACCAGCTAACAAAATGTTGTGACCGCCACAGCCCTAATTCAGGACCTTTGCTATAAGACTTGAAATTGAGCTCAGGTGCATCCTGTTTCCATTAATCATCCTTTAGATGTTTCTACAACTTCATTGGAATCCACCTGTGGTAAATTCAATTGATTGGACATGATTTGGAAAGGCACACACCTGTCTATATAAGGTTGACAGTGCATGTCAGAGCAAATACCAAGCCATGAGGTCGAAGGAATTGTCCGCAGAGCTCCGAGACAGGACTGGGGAAGGGTACTAAAACATTTCTGCAGCATTGAACGTCCCCAAGAACACAGTGGCCTCCATCATTCTTAAATGGAAGAAGTTTGGAACCACCAAGGCTCTTCCTAGTGCTGGCCACCCGGCCAAACTGAGCAATCAGGGGAGAAGGGCCTTGGTCAGGGAGGTGACCAAAAACCTCCTGTAGCTCAGTTGGTAGAGCATGGCGCTTGCAACGCCAGGGTTGTGGGTTCGTTTCCCACGGGGGGGCAGTATGAAAAATGTATGCACTCACTAACTGTAAGTCGCTCTGGATAAGAGCGTCTGCTAAATGACTAAAAATGTAAATCACTCTGATAGAGCTCCAGTTCCTCTGTGGAGATGGGAGAACCTTCCAGAAGGACAACCATCTCTGCAGCACTCCACAAATCAGGTATTTATGATAGAGTGGCCAGACAGAAGCCACTCCTCAGTAAAAGGCACATGACAGCCCGCTTGGAGTTTGCCAAAAGGCACCTAAAGGACTCTCAGACCATGAGAAACAAGATTCTCTGGTCTGATGAAACCAAGATGGAACTCTTTGGCCTGAATGCCAAGAGACACGTCTGGAGGAAACCTGGCACCATCCCTACGGTGAAGCATGGTGGTGGCAGCATCATGCTGTGGGGATGTTTTTCAGCAGCAAGGACTGGGAGACTAGTCAGGATCGAGGGACAGATGAATGGAGCAAAGTACAGAGAGATCCTTGATGAAAACCTGCTCCGGAGCGCTCAGGACCTCAGACTGGGGCGAAGGTTCACCTTCCAACAGGACAACAGCCCTAAGCACACAGCCAAAACAACGCATGAGTGGCTTCGGGATAAGTCTCTGACTGTCCTTGAGTGGCCCAGCCAGAGCCTCGGACTTGAACCCGTCGTACATCTCTGGAGAGACCTGAAAATAGCTGTGCAGCGACGCTCCCCATCCAACCTGACAGAGCTTGAGAGGATCTGCAGAGAAGAATGGGAGAAACACCCCAAATACAGGTGTGCCAAGCTTGTAGCGTCATACACAAGAAGACTCGAGGCTGTAATCGCTGCCAAAGGTGCTTCAACAAAGTACTGAGTAAAGGGTCTGAATAATTACGTAAATGTGATATTTCAGTAGTTCTTTGATTTTTTTGCAAAAATTCTAAAAACCTGTTTTAGCTTTGTCATTATGGGACAGAGAGGCTGAGCACGTGTGTAGATTGATTGAGGGCAAAAAACAACAACAATTTAATCCATTTCATAATAAGGTAACGTAACAAAATGTGGAAAAAGTCAAGGGGTCTGAACACTTTCCAAATGTGTGCTGTTTTTAAATGTATGTTCTGTCCTTGAGCTGTTCTTGTCTATTAATGTTATGTAATGTTTCATGTTCTGTGTGGACCCCAGGAAGAGTAGCTGCGACTTTTGCAACAGCTAATGGCGATCCTAAAAAAATACCAAAATGGTAGATTAGAAGAGCAGGGGTACTGACTGGCAGATGGTGTTGGGGCTGAAGAGGTATGTTCCACTGGGAAGGAGCAGGGTAGGCAAGGCTGGACGGCTGAGGTAGGGCACCACTCTCTCTGGAAAACACAACAAACAACAACCATTATCCTACAGTTTAGAAGTACAGGTAACTGTAAACAACTCAATTAACAAATTAACCATAGTTATTCGCTAACGACCACTTTGCATAACGTTTAAAGCCCAGGCTTACACAGTGTTATTACACATTAGTATAGAGTTTTTAAAATGTTATATAATTTGTAGAGGTCAAATGACAGGAGACAACTTCACATAAGGTGGTGGAACAGAAATACCCATGTGGATTGTTTATTTTTCTCAAATGTAGCACAAATGAAATGTCCTTTGTAAGGCTCAGGCTCAGCATATTTCACCAGAGTCAGATGAACTCGTGGATACCATTTTTATCTCTGCGTGCAGTTTGATGGAAGTTGCTAACTAGCACTAGCACAATGTCTGGAAGTCTATAGGAATATGCTAGCATGCTAGTAGATAGATACTCATAGACTTCCAGTCATTTCGCTAACGCAAGTTGGCATTGGCTCACGGAACTACCTCTAACTTCCTTCATACCAGACACAGAGACATACAAATGGTATCCACAAGTTCATCTGACTCTGGGTTAGTAGATAAAGAGTATTATTGCCAATATATCATGTATAATAGAAGGTCATTAATTAATTGTTTGTTCATGTTCACATGGCTCCCTTGAGAATTAGACCCTGGTCTCAATGGTGACCCCTCTCTAAATAAAAGTTAACTAAAGAAATTCAACTGGGAAACGTCCATGGCAGGCATTGTTGTCACATTAGCTTGCTACATAACTTCTGAGTGATAGGAAGCACGAGCACCACCACCACCAATCAGCCTACACCACTGTGCACACACCTGTGGTTACTATGGCAACTAGCGTAGTCATGTCAGCAAATGACCGCTGTCTGAACACACATAAATCCGATTTGGTCACTTGGAACTTGCTGTTTGGGCAGTCAGTATTCTAAAACGGATTTGAAAAATACAACTGATTTGAGCATTAAGGCCTTCAGTGTGAACAAGGTTTTAGTAACCTAGCTACAGCTAGTGCCCTTATTTTTTACAGCAGGGTTTCCAAACCTCGGCCCTAGCACTACACAGCTGATTCAAATAACCAACTCATCATCAAACTTATTTGAATCAGCTGGGGGTGGGCAGGACCGAGTTTTGGGAAACCTTGATAAAGGACATATAACGTTAGCTCGAGCCATCAATCAATTCATCTGACTAGTAATAACTCCATTCACCATGTGTTGGTAAGCAAACGGGCTAACTGATGAATAACGTAGCTGGCTAGCACCCCCAACTAGTTTATTACCTTACCTTCGTGGTTGACATGTTGAACGTCACATTTGACTGTAAATTCTAGCACTGCTCCTAAGACCTAAACACAGCGCGGATTTATGTCACTCACGAACAGTTTAATTTGGCCACCTGTATTCAAATGCTTTTGTGTTGAAATGTGTAGCTATATTTAACTCGTTAAAGGACCGAAAATATAAAGAAATATAAAGAAAGATATGACAGCATGAAACTGCCGGTGACTTCATGTAACCACTGTTCAATTGCCCTTTTGCAAATGGCGCATATTGTAGTATTCTAAAGCATACCACATCCATAAAATCTATGCAATCAGACTCTACATAGAACTACAAATTCCATCAGCAATCAATGAAACTTAGGTACAACGAACAGACACTCAAACGCCCCCAAAATCACATTGGTTAATGAGAAATCACACGGGACTTTTCAGCCAATCGATGGCCAACTACGTAAATGTACTGTACCTTGACAGATCGTTTTATCATCTGAACGATAATTAATATTATAACCAACAGGTTTAATTCCATGTATTCATATTAAAAATCTATAAACGTATAGTGTGCACATTTTATACACATTGAAACAAGCCCTCACCATCCACATTTGTGAAGCTCAAATGGATTTCAGTTTTTTAAACTGCATCACATGATAGAGGAGAACTTGACCAAGGCGCAAATAGCACACATCACTGGAGGCTGCGAGCGCGATAATTTCTGGACACTGTTCGCTCCCTACTGTACGGTCCGGATCAGTTTTTTTGTATAGCAATAATAATTGATGACACTCGCCGCACCGACATCCTAAAGGTGAGAACTGTTTTCTTGTAAATGTTCTAACATGCAAGTAAAAAAAGATAAAAAATAATTTATAAAGTAATTTATAACATAATACATTTTAAGTTATGTCAGTTATCTAAGTTTTGATAAGTAATGTTTCTGTACTTTATCCTTACTTTACAGATATATTGTATTGTTATAAATAGATCTGAACAATCATATTAAACTTGTTATTGAAAACATACCTGCTCGGCTGCTTGCATGCACTGAAATGCACTGACAATGATGAGGCTGACATTAGCAAATAAATTGGGGTTATGTATACTTAATGTTAAATCAGGTGAAGTATAGCCAGTTATGTGCATTATGTATGAGGGTGCAATACATATGATCTCAAGCTGATGGGGTGTCTGGAGCTGATGTAGGCTTGTGGGTGAAACCTCATCTTTGGCCCTTATGTAGAGGCTCAACTCAAAGTTGCTCAGTTGTTGACATGTTACACATATACAACAGAAGTTGTTACTGCTGTAAAATTTGAGTGTTCATAATCTCCCCCCCCCCCCCCCCCCCCCCCCCAACCATAATACCATACAAAAATATAAAATGTTTCACCAAGTTTTCTTGTTATTTTTCACATCCTGTAGCTTATGGTTTGTTTCATTTCAGTCTCTAGCTTCACTGAGGTGTCCTTTGAGGTTGAGAGCGTGAACTCAGCTTTGTGGTTTTAAATGTACTGAGACCGTCATCAAACTTCAGTTGTACTCTTCTATATTTCATCACTGCAGTAGAATAGCCTATTGTATTATTCTCAATCTTCCCCTCAGTTTTTCTCAGCTCAAATAGCAAAAAAATGATGACGTAAATAATCTATAAAGGCTTTGAAGCAGCATGACTGAGTCTGAGAAGTGAGAAGCCTCTTTGTCTGTAGCCTAGTTTATTGCTCATTTGCATGTTTCACTTACACTACTTTGACTAAAGGTACAGCCAATAAAAAAGCATGCACGGGATCAGATTGAATGGGAACAGTTAGACGCATTGTGTTTTCATTTCGTTTGGTAATCTGTCTCTGTAGACCTGGGATTTACTTTCTCCCTGGCTATTTTGTAGCTTGCTCATAGCTAACTGTTACTGCACAGTTACTGCACAGTTACACATACACACACACACACACACACACACACACACACACACACACACACACACACACACACACTGCTCATAGCTAACTGCACACACATACAGCCTTGCAAGATTATACTCAACCAAGTAGGGTTGCAACTTCTGTTGATTAAAAGCTGCTTGCCTTGCCTGGTGTATTAGTGAGAGACTAGTGAGAGTTCATGGCTTTGATTGCATGATCTCTCCTCTCTGTTGCTAGTCTCTCTCTCGTGACAGCCTTAACTGGGATTGGGCTATTTGAGTTATCTGGAGAATTACTATGGTCACTGTCAGTGTGCGTGTGTGTGAGCACGCGTGCGTGTGCGTATGTCTGCATGCATACAGTAGGTGTGTGTGTGCGTGTGTTTATGTTTTTAAGATCAGTGCTATCAGTGTGAGTGTCTGGAGCAGTGACCGTCTCTGGGGAGAGAGAGGGAAGTAACACAGGCCAGGACAGGCCACAGAAATCACTGAAGTGTCACTCCACTGATCTTCTTTTGAAAGCTCACAGCCAAAACATAATTTCTTAGTGTAGTTGTATGTCATTCATCCCTCACATGCTATCCAAATCCCTCACACTGACTCTTTCATCTGACAGAAGGTTAGACCCTTTTACTGGTCTTACTGCAGTCCTACAGACAGACAGACAGCGAGAGAGCGGGGGAGAGAGAGAGGTGTAGAGATAGAGTGAGAGAATGTTGTACAGACATCCATGTTTGAACTGTTTATGCCAGATACACTTTTCTAGGAACCTGTACTAAACACTATAAATGCTTGTGCTTCTCTGTGTAGCCACTGTGTTTGACTCTGCATTACCCAGAGAGGTTTAATGAACTGCAATGGTCCCTGGCGGTATCACACACTCTGTGAGTGATTGACTCTCTGTGATGTTACTGTTGCAGAAAGTGGGTCTTTGACTTTGCTGATAGCTTGTGACAGCTCCGTGCCTCCCTCCCATCCCTGGTGGATCAATGGTCTCTGTGCTTTTCATCAGAAACATCAATGAATGAGCTGCAGGCTTCTGGGAGGGGCAGGGAGGCCTGTGGGAGTCGGACTGAGGCTCAGCCAATGATGCGTGTATCTATGTGCTCAGCTCCTCTAGTCTGCATCCCCAGGTTGCTGGAGTCATAGGAAGATTATATGTCTATGGTTGGAGTGCTGATGAATTCAGAGCCTTCTGGAAATGAAAGATTGGTTCTAATTCTTCCCATTTCTTGAAAACTGCTATGCTTTTTCACCCCTGATGTTTTGAAAAGTTGGATTTATACTAAAAATCCATTTGAAATGCAGGAAATAACAGTAGGAGTTGCAGCCGGACTGGATTTGCTCTGAAAGTTGTTTTATTATTACATTGAAAGATACGGATGTAATTAGTAGCTTTGTTTATTTTTAAACATCTTGGAAAAAAAATCCTGTCCCACCTTTTGATGTCACAACCAAAACACACACATTTAAGACTGTAGAATGAATGTGTCTTAAAGACATGCTCCAGAACTTTGACTACTAGTAAGTATTTTCTAAACCTCCCGCTTTGGGCTGGATGTGTCAATGTGTAGATCATACATACATAATCTATGGGCATAATTAGTGTCTTACCTCATTAGCCTCGAAATCCCTAGTTTGAAAGCAACTGTTTTTCTGGAAGCTGTGCTGGGCCATTTTCCCAAAATTTTACCCCATGTGTGCTAGCCCCCTAGCAATTCAAGTTAAACCAATGAGCTTCAGCCCCTCGCCATATGAATGACAGCTAGTAAGGTGCACATCATGCACCCACAGCAGAGCGAGAGAGAGCAATGACGTGGTGCACATATCTGCACCTATGTGACGTAGTACGCAATTTTCGGGGACCACTTTATGCTCGTGAGCACTACTTTTAGAACTACTGGCTAAAAAGTATACAAAGTTCCGGAGCATCCCTTTAAGCCACACCCCTACAAATACAGTATCACCAGGTGATGGGATTGCACCCCTCTCCAGCATTGCCAAATGGTGAGTAGTTTGTCTGTAAACATTTAGGAGAAAATTAGTGAGCAAGTTGGTAAATCTTCATGGATTTTTAAGAAGTATCACTACCGGACATCTTGTATATCAAGAAATATGTAAAGTACAGTTTTGGGACCAAAAAATATGTTTGCTGAGATGTACATCTGTCCAAATGAAAGTTAGCAAGCCGTATGTTAGCTATGGGGATTCTTTAATAATGTGACAGCATGGGCAGCGCCATTGAAGCTATCTCCATTTTCAAGTTGCATGCACTATGCTCTACCAACTGAGCTACATAGGACAACAAAAAGTGTAGAGTATTAAAATACATAGCCAGCAGGGGGGCTCCAACCCTCCAAGAGCCTGAACATTGACATCTATTTGACCATAACATAGATGTCTTTAATGTGCTATACTGTACTGTACTGTAATATACTATACTTACTGTGCTCTACTCTACTGCGCTCTACTATACTGTACTGTACTCGACTTTACTCTAATTGAGTTTCTTACAATTGAAGAAAGGGCCAATGGACTCTTGATCTAGTGGTCTTGGTCTGGAGACCACTCAAGACCACATACATTCGGTCTTTAACTTGTCATGTCTCAACTCACTGGGTCTGGATCTTGGGACCAATGTCCTGGTATAAAGCTTGGTCTTGGCTCCTGGATATTACCTTAGTCTTTGGTTTACAAACCATAGGCAACCCAGCTTTGAAGACGACAGTGTCTGATCATTGGCTGATCACAACCCATAGGAATCCCCACCCAGTTGACTACTTTTAAATGGTGGAAGCCCTCCATGGCAATGTGTATACTAAAACAAGTTATATTCATCTAGAGTCCTCCATTTATCTCTATGATGGACACTTGACAATGAAATGCCTGTTATTTTGCCAAAATAATTAATTAGAGGCATAAGTAATTCAATCAATCAACAAGTTTCAGATTCATACTATCCACATTGAACATTTACAGAGAACAATACAGAGTATATTTCTCTAAATTGAATGTAAAGGTTTTTAAAATCTGGTTAAAAATCATGTTTTTACTATTTTGTTAATTTGTTATGTATATACAATTTCTGAAATGAATCTGTAATAGAAGGTTAATCAAAATGATCACTACTGTGCATGGCTCTCCCTTTATTGCTACTTTTTCACTATGTTTTAGTAGTGACAAATTTAGTGGGGTGATAAGGAATTCAGGTAAATATTTCAAATATGCAATAAAAACAAGGTGTGTGAGTAGTATACAGTGGGGAAAAAAAGTATTTAGTCAGCCACCAATTGTGCAAGTTCTCCCACTTAAAAAGATGAGAGAGGCCTGTAATTTTCATCATAGGTACACGTCAACTATGACAGACAAAATTAGAATTTTTTTTCCAGAAAATCACATTGTAGGATTTTTAATGAATTTATTTGCAAATTATGGTGGAAAATAAGTATTTGGTCAATAACAAAAGTTTCTCAATACTTTGTTATACACCCTTTGTTGGCAATGACACAGGTCAAACGTTTTCTGTAAGTCTTCACAAGGTTTTCCCACACTGTTGCTGGTATTTTGGCCCATTCCTCCATGCAGATCTCCTCTAGAGCAGTGATGTTTTGGGGCTGTCGCTGGGCAACACGGACTTTCAACTCCCTCCAAAGATTTTCTATGGGGTTGAGATCTGGAGACTGGCTAGGCCACTCCAGGACCTTGAAATGCTTCTTACGAAGCCACTCCTTCGTTGCCCGGGCGGTGTGTTTGGGATCATTGTCATGCTGAAAGACCCAGCCACGTTTCATCTTCAATGCCCTTGCTGATGGAAGGAGGTTTTCACTCAAAATCTCACGATACATGGCCCCATTCATTCTTTCCTTTACACGGATCAGTCGTCCTGGTCCCTTTGCAGAAAAACAGCCCCAAAGCATGATGTTTCCACCCCCATGCTTCACAGTAGGTATGGTGTTCTTTGGATGCAACTCAGCATTCTTTGTCCTCCAAACACGACGAGTTGAGTTTTTACCAAAAAGTTATATTTTGGCTTCATCTGACCATATGACATTCTCCCAATCCTCTTCTGGATCATCCAAATGCACTCTAGCAAACTTCAGATGGGCCTGGACATGTACTGGCTTAAGCAGGGGGACACGTCTGGCACTGCAGGATTTGAGTCCCTGGCGGCGTAGTGTGTTACTGATGGTAGGCTTTGTTACTTTGGTCCCAGCTCTCTGCAGGTCATTCACTACGTCCCCCCGTGTGGTTCTGTGATTTTTGCTCACCGTTCTTGTGATCATTTTGACCCCACGGGGTGAGATCTTGCGTGGAGCCCCAGATCGAGGGAGAATATCAGTGGTCTTGTATGTCTTCCATTTCCTAATAATTGCTCCCACAGTTGATTTCTTCAAACCAAGCTGCTTACCTATTGCAGATTCAGTCTTCCCAGCCTGGTGCAGGTCTACAATTTTGTTTCTGGTGTCCTTTGACAGCTCTTTGGTCTTGGCCATAGTGGAGTTTGGAGTGTGACTGTTTGAGGTTGTGGACAGGTGTCTTTTATACTGATAACAAGTTCAAACAGGTGCCATTAATACAGGTAACGAGTGGAGGACAGAGGAGCCTCTTAAAGAAGAAGTTACAGGTCTGTGAGAGACAGAAATCTTGCTTGTTTGTAGGTGACCAAATACTTATTTTCCACCATAATTTGCAAATAAATTCATTAAAAATCCTACAATGTGATTTTCTGGAGAAAAAAAATCTCAATTTGTCTGTCATAGTTGACGTGTACCTATGATGAAAATTACAGGCCTCTCTCATCTTTTTAAGTGGGAGAACTTGCACAATTGGTGGCTGACTAAATCCTTTTTTCCCCACTGTATATGGCTACCTAACATACTGAATGTTGGAAGACATGTGTGCAGAAAGTTAGGTAAAAATACGATGCAGATGTGAACTTTTTCCCAACCCCCAATTTGCACCTCTTCTGTAGAATGACCTATATGTAATAGGATGCCATTTGGGACAAAACCTTACTATAATGCTAAGCTGCCTGTCCCTAATGATCCTTAAAAGAGAAGCCTGAACCTGATATGGCCTTCGCCCTGCTGGGGAATTTTAGGAAGCATTAGTAAGGATTTTAAATTATAACACATTGCATAAACCAACGTAAGAATGCAGTAATGACTTAAATTTTTTTAATAATATTAATCTGTTTTAAAACACAAGTTTCACTATGAATTCCAATATACATACATACATACAATTTTAAACTCAATCGAGCTATTTCTGGATAGTTCGGTGAGGTTTTGGATAATATTTTCTGAAAGTCACATGCTATAATACTCACAAAGGTATTTAGTTAATCAGACAGGTCATTTAGTCCTTATTGAGTAACAGCCACAGGTTGTGAATGATTGCTACATAGATTTGCAATAATGCAGAGTGCTACGTGTTAACAATGTATTGAGCATACCACCCTGTGTCTTGCATGCACGCATACACGCACACACAAAATGTATTAAGTAGCTCACCCTCTCACTCACTCACTCACTCACACACACACACACACACACTGAATTTGATTATTTCTTAGCATCCAGCAGGCTTTCTCTGCCCTCCTTCATTTCATAAACAAAACAATAACAAATGTGCTGGGGTGAACAGTGACGCGATTTCCACTAATGCGGATTCCAGCTTTAACCAAGCTGCAGGCCAAGGTTAAATCTAGGCTTGGTTTTCAGTTTCGTAATCACTCCTCCTTTACCCCATCTCCCGAGTGGCGCAGCGGTCTAAGGCACTGCATCTCAGTGCTTGAGGTGTCACTACAGACCCCCTGGTTCGATTCCAGGCTGTATCACAACCGGCCGTGATTGGGCGTCCCATAGGGCGGCGCACAATTGGCCCAGCGTCGTCCGGGTTTGGCCGGTGTAGGCCATCATTGTAAATAAGAATTTGTTCTTAACTGACTTGCCTAGTTAAATAAAGGTTAAATAAAAATAAATCATTAAAATGACCATCCTACCCATGTTAGATTATGGATACATAATTTACAGATCGGCAGGTAAGGGTGCACCATTCTGCCATCCGATTTGCCACCAATGCTCCTTATAGGACACATCACTGCACTCTATATTCCTCTGTTAACTGGCCATCTCTATATACTCAACGCAAGATCCACTGGTTAATGCTCATTTACAAAACCCTCTTATGCCTCACTCCCCCCTACCTGAGATACCTATTGCAACCCTCATCATCTTCATAAAGCACCCGATCTGCCAGTCACATTCTATTAAAGGTCCCCAAATCAAACACATCCCTGGGTCGCTCTTTTTTTCAGTTCGCTGTAGCTAGCGACTGGAACGATCTGCAAAAACACTTAAGCTGGAAAGTTTTGTCTCCATCTCTCCATTCAAGGACTCAGTCATGGACACTCACTGACAATTGTAGCTGTTATGCATGATGTGATTCGTCTCTGCCTTTTTGTCCCTCGTTCTGTTGTCTGCCCTTAACAATGTTTCTGTCAATATGTTGTGTTGTTGCCATGTTGTGTTGTTGCTATAAGTGTCCCTTCATGTTGTGTGGTGTGTGATGTGCTTTTTTTCCACGGTCTGTCTGCTGATGTATCTGTGCTGTTGCCAAGTGTCTTCCGTCTGTGTAGTCTGTCTTGTCCAACACTTTTAATCCCCGCCCCCTGCCCCACAGAGGCTTTTTGCCACTTGCCAGGCCGTCATTGTAAATAAGAATTTGTTCTTATCTTAATTGCCTGGTAAAATAAATCCAATTTAAATAATCATGCTCCTCTTCCTGCACCTAAATCTCTCTCTAATCCTGACAGGCTAGTCTCTGACAGGGACCCAGATTGACCCAAAATGGAACCCTATGCCCTGGTCAAAAATAGTGCAGTATTGAGGGAATAAAGTGGCATTTTGGACGCATCACCTCCAGAGAGTTTCAGTGATTCAGTGTCTCTCTCTGGTCTGCTCATCAATGATTCACACAGCAGAGAGAGCTGAGAGGATGAAAAGCTGTTTTGGCCGGGAAGCAACAGCCCCATGCAGGGGTGCACCAGTTAGGACTATCTTCACAGCTTATCTTCAAATAGGAGGGGTATTGCAGGGTTGAAGGGAGGGCCACTGTTGATCATTTTAAGTGATGTAAATGTCATTCATATTTAATATCAATAATGGTAATCAGATGTTCATCCAATGTGATTTGCAGTAAACAGTACGGTCCAAGCCGGAACCCTGATGTTGTGTGTCAGTCACGTTTTGTCTTCAAAGAGGAGTGAGTGTCATTGCAGGGTGGAAGGAAAGGGAGGGACCACTGTTGATCTTTTGACAATTATCAACTTAATATTTGTGTTAAAATGTAGTGTGGATAAACAAACAAAACAAAAAAAAACTGGGGTAGGACAATTTAATCTGGGCCAATCCATGATCCCTGGCCATCAACAGCAGATAGAGAGACAGTCTAGCAATTAGGACTATACACTGTAGTTTGTGGAAGTGTGAAATTCCCAATTTACTCTATTCCGCTTCTTCCTGACTCCTCTGAAAGGCTAGAAAATAGAAATAGAGTAAGAGAATACTGTGGGTCTATGGGTCAGGTATGATACCCAAGGACATACAGTGAAGGAAATAAGTATTTGACCCCTCTGCAAAACATGACTTAGTACTTGGTGGCAAAACCCTTGTTGGCAATCACAGAGGTCAGACATTTCTTGTAGTTGGCCACCAGGTTTGCACACATCTCAGGAGGGATTTTGTTCCACTCCTCTTTGCAGATCTTCTCCAAGTCATTAAGGTTTCGAGGCTGACGTTTGGCAACTCGAACCTTCAGCTCCCTCCACAGATTTTCTATGGGATTAAGGTCTGGAGACTGGCTAGGCCACTCCAGGACCTTAATGTGCTTCTTCTTGAGCCACTCCTTTGTTGCCTTGGCCGTGTGTTTTGGGTCAGTGTCATGCTGGAATACCCATCCACGACCCATTTTCAATGCCCTGGCTGAGGGAAGGAGGTTCTCACCCAAGATTTGACGGTACATGGCCCCGTCCATCGTCCCTTTGATGCGGTGAAGTTGTCCTGTCCCCTTAGCAGAAAAACTCCCCCAAAGCATAATGTTTCCACCTCCATGTTTGACGGTGGGGATGGTGTTCTTGGGGTCATAGGCAGCATTCCTCCTCCTCCAAACACGGCGAGTTGAGTTGATGCCAAAGAGCTCGATTTTGGTCTCATCTGACCACAACACTTTCACCCAGTTCTCCTCTGAATCATTCAGATGTTCATTGGCAAACTTCAGACGGGCCTGTATATGTGCTTTCTTGAGCAGGGGGACCTTGCGGGCGCTGCAGGATTTCAGTCCTTCACGGCGTAGTGTGTTACCAATTGTTTTCTTGGTGACTATGGTCCCAGCTGCCTTGAGATCATTGACAAAAATCCTCCCGTGTAGTTCTGGGCTGATTCCTCACCGTTCTCATGATCATTGCAACTCCACGAGGTGAGACCTTGCATGGAGCCCCAGGCTGAGGGAGATTGACAGTTCTTTTGTGTTTCTTCCATTTGCGAATATTCGCACCAACTGTTGTCACCTTCTCACCAAGCTGCTTGGCGATGGTCTTGTAGCCCATTCCAGCCTTGTGTAGGTCTACAATCTTGTCCCTGACATCCTTGGAGAGCTCTTTGGTCTTGGACAAGGTGGAGAGTTTGGAATCTGATTGATTGATTGCTTCTGTGGACAGGTGTCTTTTATACAGGTAACAAACTGAGTTTAGGAGCACTCCCTTTAAGAGTGTGCTCCTAATCTCAGCTCGTTACCTGTATAAAAGATACCTGGGAGCCAGAAATCTTTCTGATTGAGAGGGGGTCAAATACTTATTTCCCTCATTAAAATGCAAATCAATTTATAACATTTTTGACATGCGTTTCTCTGGATTTTTTTGTTGTTATTCTGTCTCTCACTGTTCAAATAAACCTACCATTAAAATTATAGACTGATCATTTCTTGTCAGTGGGCAAACGTACAAAATCAGCAGGGGATCAAATACTTTTTTCCCTCACTGTATAACTCATACCCATAGAAACAGAATTCCATCTCGGACCCAATGACTCTAATGGGTTTTCCATTTCGATTTCTATGCTCATAGCACAACCAGCACATCACACAAATCTGATGTGATTTCCAAATAGTGGCAGTGACAAATAACATTTATTTCCCAAATGTTCATTGTTGCGTGTTCTTTGTTCGAGTTGGAGTTGGAGTTAGAGTTGGGGAGTGAGAGTTTTAAGGCCCAGCTCTGTTGGTTAGGCAGCTCTGTTGGGTCT
This sequence comes from Coregonus lavaretus, assembly GCF_964263955.1. NCBI lineage: Eukaryota > Metazoa > Chordata > Actinopteri > Salmoniformes > Salmonidae > Coregonus > Coregonus lavaretus. The sequence continues at coordinate 5,663,324 of NC_139995.1, forward strand.
GTTGACCATTCAGACAGCTCTGAGCTATAAGCACGGACAATAATCAATGGCTGGATGATCAATGAGGCGAATGGGCTGGGCTGTACGCGGCACAGGACTGGGGCCACACACACTCATGAAGGCATATTGGTGCTGAATGGGAGGGTAGCATTAGTTACTAGGGTTCACTGAGCTGATTCAAGATCCGTCAACTGGGATTAAGTGTTAGAGAGTGTGTGTGTGTGTGTGTGCATGCCTTCATGCGTGCATTCGTGTGTGCCTTAGTGTGTGTGTCAGTTGACAGTGCCACTAGCCTCGTTAACTCTCTGTTGGGTGGTCCCCTTATCCTCCCTAAAGCAGAGCAGATGATGAAACTCGCTGCTGGGCTAACGTGTGACTGACTTGTCCAATGTTTCTTCATTGTTTTGGATGGTTGACTGTTGACTGGCCAGCTGGGATGTTAGTACTGTGGCAGATTGCATCATAGAACCTCCTCCTCCATCTTTACTGCTGACCAGCTAACCTCAAGACTGACCACAACACAGACATGGTGAGTAGGTCTACTTGTCTCTCATACACATGCATTTGTGCAGTCATGCATTCACAATATAATACACACACAAGCGTGCATGCAGTCTACAGTGTAATTGTATGTTGTTGTTTGTCTGAGCTGGACTACGTTTTCTCTCTATCTTTAACTGTATCTCTCTCGCTCTCTCTCTCTCTCTCTTTTAGCTCTCTGTCTTTCTCGTGCTCTCTCTCTCTCCCTCTCTCGCTCTTTTTCCTGCTCTCTCTCCTTTTCTCTGTATTCCCCCCCACCCCCTCCACCTCTCTTTCTCTCACCTGTTGTTGTTGTTGACGTTATTGTTGCCAGACCTGAGTCATGTGGGGCCCTCTCTAACTGGCACAGCCGGCATTAGGGTTAGCTAACTGTTAGCCTCACCCACCCCAGTTCTGAGGGTCCGTCTGCCACCATATGTGTCGCTCTCACTGTCTGTCTGTCTTTCTGTCTGTTTGTTTGGGTGTGGGGCTTTAGTCTCAATTCTCAGAACCCAGATCCAAATCTCTTGTGGGTTGGCCAGCTATATTTATATAAATAGTGCTCTTATTAGTGGCCAATCTGTCTCTCTCTTCATGTTGGCCAACATGGTCATAACAGGGTTAGTAATCCTGTTAGTTTCCTAATTTCACACATTCTGGTATTGAGTGGAACAGACATAGCGATGGCCACCAGTGTCAAACGAAAGAGGAGAGATATGACCTCACTCACACTTTGGGTGTTGATGCTCTGAAAGAGGTTTCCTGTTTTTGTGCTTGACCTGCTTCTGTTCTGTTTTGTATCTAACACTTGTTGTTTCAAGGTCCACAGCTAGCAGTCTAGACATAGTGGATGGATGGATGGATGGATGGATGGATGGATGGATGGATGGAACGCTCGGATCCAGACTAGGAACACATATGTGAGGGAATTGGGAATCCCATCAGTTTTTATGCTTTAACTGCTGTGTTTACGCTTGTCAGCTGGTTCAGGCGTACACTAAAAC
>NC_139995.1:5665046-5696505 GCF_964263955.1 Coregonus lavaretus
TGCGATTATCTCTGATGTTTCTTTGCCGGATAGTCCATAGCTTTGTATGGTATTAAGACCTTATATTGGGGCGGCAAGTAGCCTAGCAGTTAAGAGGGTTGGGCCAGTAACCGAATGATCGCTGGTTTGAATCCCCGAGCAGACTAGGTGAAAAATCTGTCGATATGCCTTTGAGCAACGCACTTAACCCTAATTGCTCATGTAAGTCGCTCTGGGAAAGAGCTAAATGACTAAAATGTAAATGTCTTGAGATCTAAGCTTAATATAGGGGTATGAGATTATGATATCGAATGGTGTGGATATGTGATGCTTGCCATATTGTGTCCATATTTACAGTAACCCAGTTCTGTTCCGTTTGTGTTTCAGAGAATGGCGCTGGCCTGGCACCAGTCGCCGCCGGTACCTTGTGTCAGCGTCACCTGTGACCCCACCCTCGCCACCCGTCCCCTTGTCCCCAACACCCCCCACTGAGCCCCAGTCCAACCAGCCAGGAGCATCCATCCACCATGCTGTCAGGCAGCTGGCGCCGTTCACCAGTAGCCTCACCCGCCAAGCCCTCAGCCTCCACCAGAGGGAGTATTACCAGTGTGAGCAGTGTGTCCAGCAGGGGGAGCCGTGCCAGTGTGAGCAGCAGTGTTAGCAGTGTGAGTGTGCCTACTGTGTGTGGCGTCCCCAGTGGCACGGTGGTGTTGGAGGCTCAGTATGACTATCAGTACCGCGAGGCAGATGGACGACAGGTCTGCATCCGAGAGGGAGAGCGGTTTATTCTGCTCAGGAAGACTAACACTGACTGGTGGCAGGTAAGGACGTCCTTTGTGGCTGGGTTGGTACGAGCGTGGTGCTAGGAATCCTGCTGGGATCACATATTCTAAAATGTATTGAGAAAATCCTTACTTCCAGTTAAGTCAAATTTAAACTTAGTCATCTATGGATGTCAATGGAAGCTACGTGAAATTTGACTGTAATGGTGGTTAGGATTCGCCCAGTTTTGGATAAGAGCATCTGCTAAATGGCATATATACTGAAGAAAAATATAAACACAACATGTAAAGTGTTGGTCCCATGTTTCATGAGCTAAAATAAAAGATCCCAGAAATGTTCCATACGCACAAAAAGCTTGTTTCTCTCAAATTTTGGGCACAAATTTGTTTACATCTCTGTTAGTGAGCATTTCTCCTTTGCCAAGATAGCCCATCCACCTGACAGGTGTGGCATATCAAGAAGCTGATTAAATAGCATGATCATTACACAGGTGCACCTTGTGCTGTGGACAATAAAAGACCACTCTAAAATGTACAGTTTTGTCACACAACACAATGCCACAGATGTCTCAAGTTTTGAATGTGCTTGCAATTGGCATGCTTACTGAAGGAATGTCCACCAGAGCTGTTGCCATAGAATTGAATCTTCATTTCTCTACCATAAGCGACCAATGTCGTTTTAGAGAATTTGGCAGTACGTCCAACCGACCTCACTACTACAGACCACGTGTAACCAAGCCAGCCCAGGACCTCCACATCCGGCTTCTTTACCTGCGGGATCGTCTGAGCCCAGCCATCCAGACAGCTGATGAAACTGTGGGTTTGCACAACCAAAGAGTTTCTGCACAAACTGTCAGAAACCATCTCAGGGAAGCTCATCTGCGTGCTCGTTGTCCTCACCAGGGTCTTGACCTGACTGCAGTTCGGAGTCGTAACTGACTTTAATGGGCAAATGCTCACCTTCGATGGCCACTGGCACGCTGGAGAACTGTGCTCTTCAAGGATGAATCCCGGTTTCAACTGTACCGGGCAGATGGCAGGCAACGTGTATGGTGTCGTGTGGGCGAGCGGTTTGCCGATGTCAACGTTGTGAACAGAGTGCCCCATGGTGTCGGTGGGGTTATGGTATGGGCAGGCATAAGCTACGCAACGAACACAATTGCATTTTATCGATAACAATTTGAATGCACAGAGATATCATGACGAGATCCAGAGGCCCATTGTCGTGCCATTCATCCGCCGCCATCACCTCATATTTCAGCATGGTAATGCACGGCCCCATGTCGCAAGTATCTGTACACAATTTTAGGAAGCTGAAAATGAAACAGTTCTTCCATGGCCTGCATACTCACCAGACATGTCACCCATTGAGCACATTTGGGATGCTCTGGATTGACGTGTACGACAGCGTGTTCCAGTTCCCGCAAATATCCAGTAACTTCGCACAGCCATTGAAAAGCCAGCCTTCTCTGTAGCTCAATTGGTAGAGCATGGCGCTTGTAACGCCAGGGTAGTGGGTTCGATCCCCAGGACCACCCATAGGTAAAAATGTATGCACACATGACTGTAAGTCGCTTTGGATAAAAGCGTCTGCTAAATGGCATATTAAAAGGAGTGGGACAACATTCCACAGGCCACAATCAACAGCCTGATCAACTCTATGCTAAGGAGATGTGTTGCACTGCTTGAGGCAAATGGTGGTCACACCAGATGCTGAATAGTTTTCTGATCCACGCCACTACTTTTAAAAAATGTATCAGTGACCAATAGATGCATATCTGTATTCCCAGTCATATGAAATCCATAGATTAGGGCCTAATGAATTCATTTCAATTGACTGATTTCCTTATATGATCTGTAACTCAGTAAAATATTTGAAATTGTGGCATGTTGCGTTTATATTTTTGTTCCGTGTATATATTTGTATTACCAGGTTCGGAGGATTGGGGCAGCCAGTAAAGCCAAGCCCATGTATGTCCCGGCTACGTATGTGGTGGAGGTGCCCATCACTCCTCTGTCGTCAGTACGACAACATGTCAACAACAACATGTCAAACCACGCCAACACGAGACTCCTGACCCGGTCATCTCTCTCTCCCTGTTCTAACAACCAGTACTCAGGTACGGGGGTGTGGGGAGGGGGTGGGATGGGGTGTGGTTGTGTGTGTGTCCTATGGTCAATTGATCTCCATGGTCCATTTACTAATACAAACATGTAATAAACACTCACATAGATCTTATTTCATTCTCTCTTCTCCTTCTCCTCTCCTTCCACAACAGTGCCCAAAACCTTCTGTTGTTCCATGGAGGACCTCAACTCTCACAGTGCCTTCAGGGGAGTCAACTGTCACAGCCCTACCCCCGGTCTGGGAGGAGGGGGCCACTTCCCAACCATGCCCCTCCCTGCGCTCCCCTCCAACACCACTACCTCCTCCACCGGAAAACTAATGGTCCCTGGGGGCCCCCAGACCCCCATGGGCCACTCGGGCCCCATCCCCCGCAGTAAGATTTTACTTGATAATTAAAAGTACACAGAAGGCTGGCTTTGACTTCATGGTCAAAACGCTTTAGCTTTTTAATAAATAAGAGCACAATGAATTGGAATAAGACCCTTGTTGTTGTGGTCTTTGATAGGTGATGTTATCGCCTTTTCTTTTTTGAACTACATAGAAGGCTGCTCCAGCCGCAGACAACAGTATATACAGTGCATACGTTAAAGACTTATTCTAAAATTGATTAAATTGTTTTTTTCTCCCCTCATCAATCTACACCCCATAATGACAAAGCAAAAACGGGTTTTTAGAAATTGTGGCAAATTTCTACAAAATACAAAATTGAAATATCACATTTACTTAACTATTCAGACCCTTTACTCAGTACTTTGTTAAAGCACCTTTGGCAGCGATTACAGCCTCAAGTCTTCTTGGGTATGACGCTACCAGCTTGGCACACCTGTATTTGGGGAGTTTCTCCCATTCTTCTCTGCAGATCCTCTCAAGCTCTGTCAGGTTGGATGGGGAGTGCCGCTGCACAGCTATTTTCAGGTCTCTCCAGAGATGTTCAATCAGGTTCAAGTCCGGGCTCTGGCTGGGCCACTCAAGGACATTCAGAGACTTGTCCCAAAGCCACTCCTGCATTGTCTTGGCTGTGTGCTTAGGGTCATTGTCCTGTTGGAAGGTGAACCTTCGCCCCAGTCTGAGGTCTTGAGAGCTCTGGAGCAGGTTTTCATCAAGGATCTCTCCGTTCATCTTTCCCTCGATCCTGACTAAACACCCAGTCCCTGACACTAAAAATCATCCCCACAGCATGATGCTGCTACCACCATGCTTCACCGTAGGGATGGTGCCAGGTTTCCTCCAGACGTGACTCTTGGCATTCAGGCCAAAGAGTTAAATATTGGTTTCATCAGACCAGAGAGTCTTTAGGTGCCTTTTGGCAAACTCCAAGTGGGCTGTCTTGTGCCTTTTACTGAGGAGTGGCTTCCGTCTGGCCACTCTACCATAAAGGCCTGATTGGTGGAGTGCTGCAGAGATGGTTGTCCTTCTGGAAAGTTCTCCCATCTCCACAGAGGAAGTCTGGAGCTCTGTCAGAGTGTCCATCGGTTTCTTGATCACCTCCCTGACCAAGGCCCTTCTTCCCTGATTGCTCAGTTTGGCCGGGCGGCCAGCTCTAGGAAGAGTCTTGGTGGTTCCAAACGTATTCCATTTAAGAATGATGGAGGCCACTGTGTTCTTGGGGACCTTCAATGCTGCAGATATTTTTTGGTACCCTTCCCCAGACCTGTGCCTCGACACAATACTGTCTCGGAGCTCTACGGACAATTCCTTCGACCTCATGGCTTGGTTTTTGTTCTGACATGCACTGTCAACTGTGGGACCTTATATAAACAGGTGTGTGCCTTTCCAAATCATGTCCAATCAATTGAATTTACCACCGATGGACTCCAGTGAAGTTGTAGAAACATTTAAAGGATGATCAATGGAAACAGGATGCACCTGAGCTAAATTTGACGTCTCATAGCAAAGTTTCTAAATAAGGTATTTCTGGTTATAATTTGTTATAAATTAGCAAAAATGTCTAAAAACCTGTTTTCGCTTTGTCATTATGGGGTATTTTTGTATTTATTATGGATCCCCATTTCGGGGTTCCGGCAAAAAAAGTCAATTTTAAAAACATTACTATACATTCATAGCAGATTTCACAACACACTAAGTGTGTGCGCTCAGGCCCCTACTCCACTCCCACATATCTACAACACAAAATCCATGTGTAATTCAAATCAAATTTTACTTGTCACATGTACCGATTACAGTAAAATGCTTACAAGCCCTTAACCAACAATGCAGTTTTAAGAAAAATAAGTGGTAAGTAAAAAATAAAACAATGCAAATAGTCCAGGTAGCCATTTGTTTAGATTGTCAGGAGTCTTATGGTTTAGGGGTAGAAGCTGTTTAGAAGCCTTTTGGACCGAGACTTGGCACTCCGGTACCGCTTGCCATACGGTAGCAGAGAAAACAGTCTATGACCTCCCTCTGCAACTGGATCCTGGACTTCCTGATGGGCCACCCCCAGGTGGTAAGGGTAGATAACAACACATCTGCGACTCTGATCCTCAACACGGGGGCCCCTCAGTGGTGCGTGCTCATTCCCCTCCTGTACTCCCAGTTCACCCATGACCGCATGGCCAGGCATGACTCCAACACCATCATTAAGTTTGCCGACGACACAACAGTGGTAGGCCTGATCACCGACAACGATGAGACAGGCTATAGGGAGGAGGTCAGAGATCTGGCCGTGTGGTGCCAAGATAACAATCTCTCCCTCAACATGATGAAGACAAATGAGATGATTGTGGACTACAGGAAAAGGAAGAGGACCAAGCACGCCCCCATTCTCAGCGACGGAGCTGTAGTGGAGCAGGTTGAGAGCTTCAAGTTCCTTGGTGTCCACATCACCAACAAACTAACATGGTCCAAGCACACCAAGACAGTCATGAAGAGGGCGCAACAAAACCTATTCCACCTAAGGAGACTGAAAAGATTTTGCATGGGTCCTCAGATCCTCAAAAGGTTCTACAGCTGCACCATCGGAAGCATCCTGACTGGTTGCATCATCGCCTGGTATGGCAACTGCTCGGCCTCCGACCGCAAGGCACTACAGAGGGTAGTGCATACGCCCCAGTACATCACTGGGGCAAAGCTTTTATCCATCCAGGACCTCTATACCAGGCAGTATCAGAGGAAGGGCCTAAAAATTGTCAAAGACTCCAGCCACCCTAGTCATAGACTGTTCTCTCTGCTACCGCACGTCAAGCGGTACCAGAGCACCAAGTCTAAGTTCAAGAGGCTTCTAAACAGCTTCTACCCCCAAGCCATAAGACTACTGAACATCTAATCAAATGGCTACCCAGACTATTTGCATTGCCCCCCCCCCCCCCCCCCCCCCACCCCTTTTTTGCGCTGCTGCCACTCTCTGTTTATTATCTATGCATAGTCACTTTAATAACTCTACCTACATGTACATATTACCCCAATTACCTCGACTAACCGGTGCCCCCACACATTGACTCGGTACCGGTACCACCTGTACAGTGGGGAAAAAAGTATTTAGTCAGCCACCAATTGTACAAGTTCTCCCACTTAAAAAGATGAGAGAGGCCTGTAATTTTCATCATAGGTACAAGTCAACTATGACAGACAAAATGAGAGAAAAAAAAATCCAGAAAATCACATTGTAGGACTTTTAATGAATTTATTTGCAAATTATGGTGGAAAATAAGTATTTGGTCACCTACAAACAAGCAAGATTTCTGGCTCTCACAGACCTGTAACTTCTACTTTAAGAGGCTCCTCTGTCCTCCACTCGTTACCTGTATTTTATGGCACCTGTTTGAACTTGTTATCAGTATAAAGGACACCTGTCCACAACCTCAAACACTCACACTCCAAACTCCACTATGGCCAAGACCAAAGAACTGTCAAAGGACACCAGAAACAAAATTGTAGACCTGCACCAGGCTGGGAAGACTGAATCTGCAATAGGTAAGCAGCTTGGTTTGAAGAAATCAACTGTGGGAGCAATTATTAGGAAATGGAAGACATACAAGACCACTGATAATCTCCCTCGATCTGGGGCTCCACGCAAGATCTTCACTAGGTCAAAATGATCACAAGAACGGTGAGCAAAAATCCCAGAACCACACGGGGGGACCTAGTGAATGACCTGCAGAGAGCTGGGACCAAAGTAACAAAGCCTACCATCAGTAACACACTACGCCGCCAGGGACTCAAATCCTGCAGTGCCAGACGTGTCCCCCTGCTTAAGCCAGTACATGTCCAGGCCCATCTGAAGTTTGCTAGAGTGCATTTGGATGATCCAGAAGAGGATTGGGAGAATGTCATATGGTCAGACGAAACCAAAATATAACTTTTTGGTAAAAACTCAACTTGTCGTGTTTGGAGGACAAAGAATGCTGAGTTGCATCCAAAGAACACCATACCTACTGTGAAGCATGGGGGTGGAAACATCATGCTTTGGGGCTGTTTTTCTGTAAAGGGACCAGGACGACTGATCTGTGTAAAGGAAAGAATGAATGGGGCCATGTATCGTGAGATTTTGAGTGAAAACCTCCTTCCATCAGCAAGGGCATTGAAGATGAAACGTGGCTGGGTCTTTCAGCATGACAATGATTCCAAACACACCGCCCGGGCAACGAAGGAGTGGCTTCGTAAGAAGCATTTCAAGGTCCTGGAGTGGCCTAGCCAGTCTCCAGATCTCAACCCCATAGAAAATCTTTGGAGGGAGTTGAAAGTCTGTGTTGCCCAGCGACAGCCCCAAAACATCACTGCTCTAGAGGAGATCTGCATGGAGGAATGGGCCAAAATACCAGCAACAGTGTGTGAAAACCTTGTGAAGACTTACAGAAAACGTTTGACCTGTGTCATTGCCAACAAAGGGTATATAACAAAGTATTGAGAAACTTTTGTTATTGACCAAATACTTATTTTCCACCATAATTTGCAAATAAATTCATTTAAAATCCTACAATGTGATTTTCTGGATTTTTTTTTCTCTCATTTTGTCTGTCATAGTTGACATGTACCTATGATGAAAATTACAGGCCTCTCTCATCTTTTTAAGTGGGAGAACTTGCACAATTGGTGGCTGACTAAATTCTTTTTTCTCCCACTGTATATAGCCTCGCTATTGTTATTTTTACTGCTGCTCTTTAATTATTTGTTATTTTTATTTCGTATTAATTTATATTGTATTTATTTGTGATTTCTTTTGGTATTCTTTCTTAAAACTGCATTGTTGGTTAAGGGCTTTTAAGTAAGCATTTCACTGTAATGTCTACACCTGTTGTATTCGGCGCATGTGACAAATAAAATGTGATTTGATTTGAAGAATATGCATATCCTTGCTTCAGGTCCTGAGCTATAGGCAGTTAGATTTGGGTATGTCATTTTAGGCGAAAATTTAAAAAAAGGGTCTGATCCTTAAGAGGTTAAGAAGGTAGAGTAGCGCTTTATTATGGACAGACTTCTCCCAATCTTAGTTACTGTTGTATCAATATGTTTTGACCATGACAGTTTATAATCCAGGGTTACTCCAAGCAGTTTAGTCACCTCAACTTGCTCAATTTCCACATTATTTATTACAAGATTTAGTTGAGGTTTAGGGTTTAGTGAATGATTTGTCCCAATATTCAGGACTAACTTATTCCTTGCCACCCATTGTGTGAAAATAACTGCAGCTCTTTGTTAAGTGTTGCAGTAATTTCAGTCGCTGTAGTAGCTGACGTGTATAGTGTTGAGTCATCCGCATACATAGTCACACTGACTTTACTCGAAGCCAGTGGCATGTCATTAATAAAGATTGAAAAAAGTAAGGGGCCTAGACAGCTGCCCTGAGGAATTCCTGATTCTACCTGGATTATGTTAGAGAGGCTTCCATTAAAGAACACCCTCTGTGTTCTGTTAGACAGGTAACTCTTTATCCACAATATAGCAGGGGGTGTAAAGCCATACGTTTTTCTGTCACGACTTTCTCCGAAGCTGCCTCCTCTCCTTGTTCGGGCAGGCTTCGCCGTTCGTCGTCACCGGCCTTCTAGCCACTGCCGCATCACATCTCATCATTCCATTTGTTTTGTCTTGTCTATTACACACACCTGGTTCATAGTACGTGTATAAGTGTTCCCTCTGCCCCCTTGTCCTTGTGGGTGATTGTTTAATGTGAGGAGAGTAGCTCGGTTGAGCTACGTGTATTTTGTATTGGCGGGGTATATTTTCCCTGTGTGCCTGTTTTGTTCCAGTGCGCCTGTTTTGCGCACTGGACTGTTTGACGCTATCAAGCGTAACTCTGTATTCCGGAATGAACTCTGTATTCTGTGATTTACCCTCCTGCGCCTGACTCCTTCAAATCACCCATCACATTTTCCAGCAGCAGACTATGATCAAGGTGGTATTGTGTGTAGATTGATGAAGAAAAACATTAATTTAATCAATTTTAGAATAAGGCTGTAACGTAACAAAATGTGGAAAAAGTCAAGGGGTCTGAATACATTCCGAATGCACTGTACATTACATAAAAATTATGAAGGATAATACACAATACAGCCTGAAGACCTTTTTCCCACTTTGGTCCTTTAGGTAAGAGCTCCTGCAACCTGCCGAACCCTTATGAGGAGATCGAGGTGGGGGAAATGGGGCTCAAGATGGGGCTCAGTGGATGGAGCACGCCCATCGGTGGTGCTGCCAAGTCCCTCATCCAGTGGGAGATGGCAGAGGCCGCCCGCAGACACAGCCATCTGCAGGTAAGACTGGGCCAAGTGGGCCAAGATACAGACAGGACACACACAGACACACATGGACAGGACACACACAGACACACACACGGACAGGACACACACAGACACACACGGACAGGACACACACAGACAAACACACAGACACACACACGGACAGGACACACACAGACAAGAGGGATAGGGGCTTGAGCTATGCTACTTCAGATAGCCTGGGCCAACACACCAAGGCACACAGACAGGACAGGGACTAGACAACAGCTACTGTATGCTACTTCAGAAAAACACATGGACAGAGAGACTAGAGCTGTGCTACTTCAGATACACATGTACATCATTTGTGAAGTGTAGTTATAACTAGTCTCATTCCATACTATTATGTGCTGTAGCCAACTCTTCTTTTCGTGTCATGCCATGTATGGCTTAATGATGAGGCTATATAATAAAAGCTATCCCTAATCTCTCGTGATAGACTGTTTATGCCATTACATTGAGTAGCTGGGTAGCGCACACGTGAGATTAGGTTCTGGGTGCCGACCGAGATGATCCCTCATCAGGTACTGATGATGGTTGTGGTAAAACAAACATGTTGGTTTGTGATAACAAAGAAACAATTTAGCTTTTAGTTAGAGCCAACATCCATTCATATGAAAACAAGAATCAGCCACTGCCAAGTTAGAGTCCAGACGGGATGGTTTTTGGAGTGTGTTCAAAAAGCCACTCCGTGAGTGAACATGATTGTTGGGATTTTATGAGAGTTGACATCTAGCCCTGTATTTTTCTTCTCTCTGGATGGACCATCTCTCTTTCTTTCCTCTCTTGCTTATTATCCCTTGTTCCATCTCTGCGCCTCCTTCCTCCCTCTCTCCATCCCTCTCTCTTCTCTCCCCCACTCTCTCTCCTGAGGGCTTTTCTTCACGCTTTTCCTCTCTCTCTCTCTCTCTCTCTCTCTCTCTCTCTCTCTCTCTCTCTCTCTCTCTCTCTCTCTCTCTCTCTCTCTCTCTCTCTCTACCTCCCTCCTGTCTCTAAACTCAGTAAGCAGGATTAGAGCAACATCCATGTCACAAGCTCCTATTTTCCCTCAAAACACACACATGTTAATGCTGTCTTAATTGAAGCCACAGTAAAGGTCCTGCCATCTCCCAGAAGAAGCTGGCCCTTAGTTAACACAACACACACACGTATGCAGGCACACATATTGAACATGCACCACACGCATAAACCTACAGGGTTACCGGAATCTTCAGTAATGTTTGGTAATTAACAGGTAATCTATGGCATTCTATGGTAACTTTGGTAATTTATACTTGAATAACTTTTAAAAAATGTATTTATATATAATATACCTTTTTTTACATCTGTGTCCATGAGTTTCTAGTGGATAGACCATTTGGTTCGAGAAAAAATATCATAATTAATTCATAAAGCATCTAATCAACAATGGCCTTATTTCAATTAACTCTGCAACTCTTCCAACTATTGACTTTCTTCACAATTACCACCAGTTTGGTGTCAAAACATTTACCACAAAGACATATTGACATAGTAAAATAAATAAAAGTGTGTAGAAATATTAAGGATATTTCATGCTAAAACCCTCATATTAAACACCAATGGTATTCAAGTTGATGGTTTATATTTAGGAAAATGTTTTATTGCTTTGTCATTCTTTGTATCTTTAAAAAAATCTGATTAGATTATTTTATATATTTTACATGTGATAAGGCCACACAGAGTGCCAGAGATAAGACACCTGTGATAATCTGAAGCACTCCAAAAGGCCACTAGATGTCCTCATAAAATTCCCCCCAAAAATGAAAGTTCCCAAAAAACTGGTAGTATAATGGTAAACTTAGAACGATTCCAGTAATATACCCACCCTCTACAGTCCTAGGTTGGAGTCAGCTTTAGGTGTTTCCTGTCAATTGAAAGGGAAACAGCAGTGACATACATCATTGCCATGAAACCACAGGCATTTCCTTTACCCCCGGTGCACGGCAGATTAAGATACAGGAAACACACACACACACACACACACACACACACACACACACACACACAAAGGATTGTTGCACAAACATGCATTTAAACATGCACAGTTGAGTGAACAATGACATTGTTTTGTACTTGAACCTGAATCCAGCCTCTCCCTTGATATTTTTAGTATTTATAGAGATGCAGTATTACGTGCTATTACAAAACTAGTTTATTTATCACAAAACTAGTTTGGCCACAGTGCTCAGAATGTTATGTAGTTAGACCTCAGTGCCTCCCCCTGGAGTACACTACTGACACAGCAGTTGTGCGTGTCCGTGCTCGTGCGTGTCTTACACAGTATAATTTACATTTACATTTATCCAGAGCAACTTACAAATTGGTGCATTCAACTTATGATAGCCAGTGGGACAACCACCTTTTTAAATTTTTTATGGGGGGTGGGGGAAGAAGGATTACTTTATACTATTCCAGGTATTCCTTAAAGAGGTAGGGTTTCAAGTGTCTCCGGAAGGTGGTCAGTGACTCCGCTGTCCTGGCATCATGGGGGAGCTTGTTCCACCATTGGGGTGCAAGAGCAGAGAATAGCTTTGACTGGGCTGAGCGGGAACTGTGCTTCCATAGAGGTAGGGGAGCTAGCAGGTCAGAGGTGGATGAACGTAGTGCCCTCGTTTGGGTGTAGGGTCTGATCAGAGCCTGAAGGTAAGGAGGTGCCATTCCCCTCACAGCTCCGTAGGCAAGCACCATGGTCTTGTAGTAGATGCAAGCCTCAACTGGAAGCCAGTGGAGTGTGCGGAGGAGCGGGGTGACATGAGAGAACTTGGGAAGGTTGAACACCAGACGGGCTGCAGCCTCCTGGATAAGTTGAAGGGGTTTAATGGCACAGGCAGGGAGCCCAGCCAACAGCGAGTACCAGTAATCCAGACGGGAGATGACAAGTGCCTGGATTAGGACCTGTGCCACTTTCTGTGTAAGGTAGGGTCGTACTCTGCGAATGTTGTAGAGCATGAACCTGCAGGATCGGGTCACCGCTTTGATGTTAGCGGAGAACGACAGGGTATTGTCCAGGGTCATGCCAAGGTTCTTTGCACTCTGGGAGGACACAATGGAGTTGTCAACCATGATGGCGAGATCATGGAGCAGGCAGTCCTTCCCCGGGAGGAAGAGCAGCTCCAGGGGTTTCCAAAAAATTTTGGCCCGTGACCCTATTTTGATATTTCTAAAAATGGTGACCCCACCATGTAAAAAACAGTGATGTAATCAACGGCCAATGTTTACTTTTTAATTGGGGCAATGACAGTCTATTGCAAACAGTGGCGTGTATTCATGGATGCCAAGGGAAGCCAAATATTTGACCAATAAAAAATAAATAATGTATCAAATAATTTATATTTAGTCTCTCTGTGTTTTCATAATTTTCCGTCAATTTGCAATAGGCTGAATCTCACCGGAGAAATCATCCAAGCGAAGGAAACAGCACCCCTCTGTCTCAGTATATGTAGCCCATGTATCTAATGCAGTCTGGACCAAAAGAGTATGACATGTTGCCCCAAGGGAGGCCAGTTTGGATTTGGCTTCACACCAATCAAATCACATCCTAAGCAAAACGTCATTTTCATTTCTGGTCTTCTTGTGTTGATGTCTTGCAGTAGCTAGCTTGGTAAATCGGCCCTTTCCTAAGCCATGGATGGAGATGGGGATTTGGACTTGTGGTTTGGACTTAATTATCTGTACAGGCCAATGATTATGACAGCTGGTTCATTGTTGCCCATTTGAGAAAGTTAGACTAGCAAGGTCCTCTGTAGCTCAGCTGGTAGAGCACGGCGCTTGTAACGCCAAGGTAGTGGGTTCAATCCCCGGGACCACCCCACTTTGGATAAAAGCGTCTGCTAAACGGCATATTATTATTATAAGCATTTTAGCTAGGTAACCTATGACAACAAAAACTAAAAAGCGTACTGTATGACAGAGCCATAGACCGTTTTGCCAACATGAAAGAGAGGATGGCATTGGCGTTCAAGTAGAGTGAGTCAAACAAAATGTCTTACTTGCGCGTACACGCACATACACCACATCAGTACAATGTACAGCCACATGACACTTAGCAACATTGGTTGGATTTCTTTTTGTATCTTTAAGTTTGTTTCAATGTATTAAACTAAGCAAATATAGCCTTGTTGATTTGATGAAGTTGAAATGGTGCTGGAATAGCGTAGGGAGTGCTCCTGTTGTCTTTGTGCTGACTTGTGGTAACTCTGTAGTTCTACATCAGTAGTTGTTTAGTAAACTGTCGATGTTGCAGGTCATATAATGGTTTGTTACATGCAATGTTTGCTTTGTGGACTTCACCAGACAGAAGTCCACTTGTTAATTGCAGGTGTTATGGCAGGTTGCCTATTTTAAATGCACTGGGTGAGGTAGGAGCTGATACAGGTGCAGGTATCTCGGTTAAAGGACAAGGATAGGGAGAGAGTCTTGAGGTTTCGTGCAATTAAGGGGACAGTTAACAAAAAAGTGTGAGAAATATTAGAGCCTGTTCTACAGCCGCCCCCAAAGCAAGCTCTTCTGATTTTGCTTTTGCTCCACAAAGGCTCTCCCAGCGGCCTGGGTTGATCTTGATCTCACGCAGATCTCATCTTGACCCTACCTCAGATGGGCCACTGGTCTGGGTAGGGTCGATGTTGGCCCATAAGTGGTCAGCCAGGATTGCTATGGCACCAGCGCCGTCGACCAGCAAGACCACTGTCAGCATAGATGGCTTGGGGCAGAGAGTTGTCACCCCGCCCTGTGAGGAGCAAGTTGGGAGTGACTGGGTCTGGTCAGGCAAGAGGATGATGAAGGGGAGTGTTACTGGAGCACCATGGGTGGTGGTTCTGGAGGAGGGTGGCATGCCTGAATGGCAATTGGAGGAAGGAGGTATGGTTTGCCATCTGTCGGAACACTGAGGATCTTACCCCCCTGTCACTGGAGGATAAGGTGGAGTTGGCTTGCATGCCACAGGAAGGGACCTTGGAGGGAGAGAGCCTTTGTGGAGCAAGAGCAGAACCAGCAGAGACTGCTTTTGGGGGCGGCTGTAGAAAAGGCTCGAATTTCTCTCACTTTTTTTGTTAACTGTCCCTTTAATTGCAGGCGCCTCTGAGACATAGAGATGTGTAGAAATTGCTATGTATCAGTCCTCAAATGGCAGTGCCCATGTTATACAGGCTTTCTTGATGCATAGTTCGAAGGCTCAGTACCTCTGATTCACCCTCTAACCCAAGGCAGTAGGCAGCAGCAGGGAGAATGATGGAACTTTCAGAGCCGTCATTAAGAATGGCATATGTCTCCATCGCCTCCTCACCGTGATGTAGGATGACTCTGACCACTTTTAACATCCCTCGTGGTGAGCGGTTTGGGCCGTCAAGGTAAAGGACCCCCATCTCGGCTTTGTCGGTGCTGACCATAAGGACGCTCCTGTGCTCTTGCGATATGTACTCATGTAGCACTGTGAGGTGCAACTCCTTGCAGGTGTGTTGCATGGCTTTTTTAGGATGCATTCCTTTGGGGAGTGTTTTCACCCACACCTCCAACAGCGGCCTTGAACTGAGATCCAATCCCTGACCTTCTCCCTAGAGAACTGCTTGAACTCAGGACATGAGCCTAGGAAGTGTTCTTCCCCTTCACAGTAAGGACAATATAATTTAAACTTGTTTGTTCTGGTTAGATTTTTGCTGCTTGCCACGAGGAGAGCTGTAACTGTCTTGTTTGTGGTAACGTTCACTGGTCAGGAACATGTTAGTGGTACCCAGGCGCAGTGTTTTTTTCCGGTTAACCTCCCTCTTGTCCTGGTAGAGAGCAGAAGTTGTCTGGGAGTGTCTTTTGGCCCTTGCTTTCACCTGCAACCAGTCAGACAGGTTCTGGAGGGACAGGTTTTGGCTACTCCATGTCCTATGATACCACGAGTCAAGCAGTTCTCAATATACCTATCATGGTATCCAGGTGGCAGTTTACCCAGCAACCAGTCTACATGTGAACCACACCCTGGTAACCTTCCAATCTCAGCAGTTTCAGACGATCCAGGAGCACTTGAAACTTGTAGCTGCTGTGGTTGTGTGGATAATCTCTTCTGAGATCGGGTTATGTGGGGGTAAACCACATTGTCTCTCAAATGGGCTGGGGGCTGTTTCCCCCTCAGGCTCTTTCCAACCAAAACAGGCTCCTCTTTAGGCCTAGCTCCTGCTGGATGTGCGCTTGCTGCACTTGGCTGTGAGACAGTGAAGGTTCCACTTGCTTGCATCTCACATGTGCCAGGCCCAGCTAAGGCTGAGTCAGGCTGAGGGTCGCCATTAAGGGTGGAGGAATTGAGGTCCCTGTCCATGGGAACACCTGTATCCCACCTCATATCCGGCTCGAAGGACCACTTATTATGGCACTGAACTAAAAGACAAAGGAACTCAGGTATTTAACAAGGGAAATTGGTTGCAGGTGTTCTCAGAGCATCGAGATGTATAGAGATCTCTAGTGCCCAAAAGCCTGTATAACATGGGCAGCCCCATTTGAGGACTGATACATAGCGATCTCTACACATCTCTATGGCTCAGAGCCTGTCCGGTTTTGTGATGAAACAAACGTATGTGTAGTTGAATTTATTCCACCACTGTGTGACTGTTGTCTTTTTGTTGTCACAGCCTTATTGTATATCACGCTGGCATATGAACGAATGGGTTATAGGGAAAACAACACAATTATCACAACATAGGTTGTAATATGGATTTTTTACTGGCTTGGCTTGGCTTCCTCAGTGATTTTACCCACACACTGCTACTGATTACAAATCAGTCTGAGAGTTCTTTTGACAGTATTTCAATCTGGAGGAAGAATGGTTTGAAGTGACTGAAATGCATCAGAAAGGTATTGGGAAGTTCAGAAGATCATCAGGCAATAATGTTGTATGATCTTCTGTGTAGAAAAGAACATCATCGTTGAAGATGTTATTTTCCCCCCAGTCTGTTTTAGTGCCTGGTCTTGTCCATTCTGTTCTATTGAGTCCTGTATGGCTTGTGGGAAACAGACACATAAGTGTTCCTGAGGTTCTTATCTTTCAGTGATGGGGTCATAATATCTTGTAGCTTAAACAATTCAAAAGATAGAGCCGCATTTGTAGGAAGAAAACTGAAACCGCTCTGTTTATTGCAACGTAACCCCGGTTTTCGCGACCCCATTTTCAAATCCCCCTAGTTTATGAAAAGCTGGTGTAATCTATACAGTCTATAGGTTGCAAGTGTCACTCAGCCCCAGCTGTCATTAGTAGAATGACTATAGTTAGGTAACATGGGGATAAAACTGCATCGTATAGCTTCATCATCACCATAGCTTTCATGGAAAGATGATTTTCCAAATGATGTTCCTTACTTTTCAATCTATTTCAGTGCAACAGATGGCCTCCTATATCCTACATTACATTATGTACCAGTTCACTAGAGTTAGTAGACATGGGTGACCTCACTGTTGCATGTAAATTAAGCTTTTCTATAAGCCACGTTTTCATGTTGAGGTGGACGGGTTCTCTCTCTCTCTCTCTCTCTCTCTCTCTCTCTCTCTCTCTCTCTCTCTCTCTCTCTCTCTCTCTCTCTCTCTCTCTCTCTCCTCTCTCCTCTGCCCTACACCAGGTAAAGAGGTGGAGCCAAGCAGAACCCCCCAGCCCTGCCCCCGGTCAGCGACCCCTACAGGTGATTTTTGTTAGTTTATTTCACCATTTGATTCTAATGGAGGCAAACACAACGTGCATACATGATATCATAGAAGATGACACAAAAAAGTAATGCACTTATTTCTGTTGTGGCCCTGCAGGTGCTGGACCTATGGGAGCAGTACTCGGCCCCCGCCACGGGGCGATGTTTCTACGTCAACACCGTTACCAAGGAGAGGTCCTGGAAACCCCCCCGCAGAGCCCGCGAACGCACCCCCAGCCGGGTAACAGTAATAATAGGGTTAAACAGAACATAGGGTCTTATGTTAATTAGAACAGCCCATTTATTGTGAAACATTACTATTTTTTTTTGGCAATAGAGTCTATCAACGCTGATGTTGGTATTGCTAGCAATGAAAAATGGTGGGACAGATGTACATTGAAACTAACAACTATACTCTCTTCCCTACTATAGGCTAGTCCGATGCAGCCACAGACATTTCCACAGGACACCAACAACCTGTCATTACCCATCCCAGGCACAGGAAATTACAAAATGCACAGGGTAGGCCCACCTACAGGCTCTTTTTCCTGTCACACGGTATCTGTCCTAATGTCGATGCAAATGGTTACAATTTCAACCGCATGTATGGCATCGCAAAGGGTAATGATATTCATTAGATTTCTTATGGCCTATAGCAGTGTGCCTGAAGACACCCAGAGGCTTCAGAGGAGAAGTGGTGTACTGTATCACTGAGGATGTGTTATCTTGTTACATAGCTCTGTTATTGTCACAGAATCAGAGCATCACAGTATCAATACAAAGAGATTTACTTTTTACTGGCTTAATGCCACCCTACCCTATTTCCTGCTACACATACAAGTGTTAGTTATCACATAATATTACATACATAAACATCTCCATATACAGATGTACAGCTGGCTAAGTTAGTGTCACTCAACCCTACTACAATATCATTACATAGACATACACTGAGTATACAAAACATTTAGAACACCTGCTCTTTCCATGACATAGACTGACCAGGTGAATCCAGGTGAAAGCTATGATCCCTTATTGATGTCACTTGTTAAATCCACTTCAATCAGTGTAGATATTAGCAACAAAATATTATGAAGGTGTTCCTAATGTTTGGTATACTCAGTGTACATCTGCATAGGTTTACAGCTGGCAGTTAGTGCCACCATAGACATATAAACTATCTAGTCATTCTATTTCTATGAAAGCCACTCTACCATACTTCTTGGTCCTGCCAGTGCAGGCCGTCTCAGACAGCATGGCTCAGAGGCAGAGTAACAGAATAGAGGTGCTGATCTAGGATCAGTTTTTCCTTTTTTAGATCATAATGACAAAACATCCGCACCTCTATTCTGACCCTTTTTGAATGTAGGCCCATCTAGGGCTCAGAGCCAGCGTAACACCTCATGTTCCAGATTAGTGTTAGAGAGACTACATACATAAATACATTATTAACTACTCTACTGTACATCCTCCTAGTTTCCCCATGTATTTCTTTATTTAGTTAATAATGTAATGCAGACAGTGAGAGTCTCGCAGGCCTTAAACACTCAAGCAGAGCTGTATGGAGAGACATGCCACCAAGACTCCAACACTTTGGCCCCATCCAGAAACAAGCTCCAACCCAATAGGCACTTAACATACAGATGTCGGATCTTCATTTGATTAGTCATTCATTTGATTATTCGCGGAATATGTTGCTGCACGTTAGGAAATTCAAATGAGCCTTGTGATTTAGATACATTCATTGAAAACCCACAGTTCTCTTTCTCTGCATGCGGGGGCAGTCAAGTCATTTGGACCAGTGGGGCCATATTTGTCCATATTCTTTAGGCTACCCGTTTTAGTCTATCCATTGTCACATAATGAAAGGTGTGAAAACCAATAATAGGCTACAGTTTGTGTTTCCCTGGCTGAGCTGATGAGGGCCATCAGAGGACATTTTAAGGTTTCTAGCGAACGTAAGGTTAGTTCAATCAAGGCCTGGGGTGGTCTAGCGGTTAGGACAGCTGCCTTCAGCGTGCACATATAGGCCTACCGTGTCAGTGTGGGTTTGATTCCGGGCACAAATAACTCAATTCCCCCCGATTGACTTGATTTTGTTACACATTTCAAATATGGGCAGTCCCAGATAGATGCAGTGAAATGTGTTGTTTTACACGGTCAGCCATCGTAGTACGGCACCCCTGGAGCAAATTAGGGTTAAGTGCCTTGCTCAAGGGCACATCGGCAGATTTTTCACCTTGGCGGCTTCAAACCAGCGACCTTTCGGTTACAGGCCCAACGTTCTAGACGCTAGGCTACCTGCCGACTTTCACCCCGATCTTGATAAGAAATTACCATTACATACACTTTTATTTTAAAGACAGTTGTATTTAATGGATAACATGAATAGAAAACAAATGAAACAGTAACAGTAGGCCACACCAACATTAGTTTCCATTCATACAAAGTGTCGGGTAAATTGCCACAGTAGATTTTCCATGGTAAATGAGGAATGCTTGTCAAATAGATAAATCGCCCTTAGTCTGTTCAAAAATGACTAAGTTGTTCCGATGACAATACCAACCAGATGGTGAACATAAGCTATATATACAAAAGTATGTGGACACCCCTTCAAATGAGTGGATTCTGCTATTTCAGCCACACCTCTTGCTGACAGGTGTATAAAATCGAGCACACAGCCATGCAATGTCCATAGACAAACATTGGCAGTAGAATGGCCTTACTGAAGAGCTCAGTGACTTTCAAAGTGGCACCGTCATAGGATGCCACCTTTCCAACAAGTCAGTCTGTAAAATTCTGCCCTGCTAGAGCTGCCCCGGTCAACTGTAAGTGCTGTTATTGTGAAGTGGAAACGTCTAGGAGCAACAACGGCTCAGCCAGCGAAGTCGTATGCTACACAAGCTTACAGAACGGGACTGCCGAGTACTGAAGCACGTAACGCGTACAAATCGTCACTAATGCTCTTGTGGCTGAATGGAAGCAAGTCCCCGCAGCAATGTTCCAACATCTAGTGCGAAGCCTTTTGCTTTGTCATTATGGGGGATTGTGTGTAGATTAATGAGAAAAACATTTTTAAAAATCAATTTTAGAATAAGGCTGTGACGTTACAAAATGTGGAAAAAGTCAAGGGGTCTGAACGCTTTCCGAATACACTGTATATACAGTACCAGTCAAAAGTTTGGACACACCTACTCATTCAAGGGTTTTTCTTTATTTTTAATATTTTCTACATTGTAGAATAATTGTGAAGACATCAAAACTATGAAATAACACATATGGAATCATGTAGTAACCAAAAAAGTGTTAAACAAATCAAAATATAGTTTAGATTTTAGATTCTTCAATGTAACCACCCTTTGCCTTGACAGCTTTGCACACTCTTGGCATTCTCTCAACCAGCTTCACCTGGAATGCTTTTCCAACAGTATTGAAGGAGTTCCCACAAAAATGTCTAAAAACCTGTTTTCACTTCGTCATTATGGGGTATTGCGTGTAGATTGATGAGGAAAATTTAGAATAAGGCTGTAACGTAACAAAATGTGAAAAAAGTCAAGGGGTCTGAATACTTTCCGAATGCACTGTAGGTCTCATAGTTAGTAGCCTACAACTGCAATGTTTTTTTAGGACATTACATTTACTGTTGGATGAATACATGGCTGCTAGCAGTGGGTAGCCTATTATATTTAGCGATAGCAATTTAGTTAATGTGTTGAGTTTCCACTTCCTCAGGTGTTGACCCCAAATTAATTAGCCTATGATATTAGTTAGCGCACATAAGATCAGTGGTGGGAAAAGTACGCAATCGTCATACTTGAGTAAAAGTAAAGATACCTTAATAGAAAATGACTCAAATAAAAGTGAAAGTCACCCAGTAAAATACTACTTGCGTAAAAGTCAAAAGTATTTGGTTTTAAATATGCTTAAGTATCAAAAGTAAATGTAATTGCTAAAATATACTTAAGGATCAAAAGTAAAAGTATAAATTATTTCAAATTCCTGATATTAAGCAAACCAGACAGCAACATTTTCTTGTTTTTTTTATTTACGGATAGCCAGTGGCACACTCCAACACTCAGACATAATTTACAAACGAAGCATTTGTTTTTAGTGAGTCCGCCAGTGTGATGGAAGGAGTCAGGCGCAGGAGGGTAATCACCGAATACAGAGTTTATTCCATCGTTACACAAAATACGCTGGAATAGCGACAAACGAAACAGGCACAGGGGAAACTATCTACCCTGGCAATACACTGTAACGGTATCTCCATACAATACATAGGCACAGGGGAAATATCTACCCTGGCAACAAAATGGTACGAGTAGCTCCACCGAGCTACACTACTCTCACATTCAAACAATCACCCGCAAGGACAAGGGGGCAGAGGGAACACTAATACACAGACTAATGAGGGGATTAGAACCAGGTGTGTGTGATTGACAAAACAAGACAAATGTGATGATGATAATTGGGGCGGCAGTGGTTAGTAAGCCGGTGACGACGAACGCCGAAGCCTGCCCGAACAAGGAGGGGAGGCAGCCTCGACGGAAGTCGTGACAGCCAGATTAGAGGCAGTAGAGATGACCTGGGATGTTCTCTTGATAAGTGTGTGAATTGGACCATTTTCCTGTCCTGATAAGCATTCAAAATGTAACAAATACTTTTGGGTGTCAGGGAAAATGTATGGAGTAAAAAGTACATTATTTTCATTAGGAATGTAGTGAAGTAAAAGTAAAGGTTGTCAAAAATATAAATAGTAAAGTAAAGTACAGATACCACAAAAAACTACTTAAGTAGTACTTTAAAGTATTTTTACTTAAGTACTTTATACCACTGCATAAGGTGTATGTAATTCATCTCTATTGAACAAAACAAAAAACTGGAAATTCTGGAGTCGTATTTGAACAGTAAAATATAGCAACAATAGTCAATAATTGTCAACCCAAAATTCATGACAATCACTGGATTAGGTTGCACATCAAAATATCTTGAGTCATGGATTCCTGCTTGGACGTGTTAGATGAAACAAGGTATTTCTTGAATACCTCAGTAGCCTATTTATTACATTTGTTAATAAAGCATCATGAATCACTTCATAAGATGATTACTGATGGGCTGATGCCACCAACTGTAAAAGTTAGTGGCACCAGTGACACCAGGGGAAAATGTTAGTCTGAACTCTGGAGCCCTGTAAGAACTAACACTTCCGGTAGGTGTTGATTCAGAGGAACACATATGACAGGCACTAATTTGCGATATAGCCTAAGTCGTTAGTTTGGCTTTTATAACGTAGAAGGCTTAAGCAGACAGACAGACAGACAGACAGACAGACAGACAGACAGACAGACAGACAGACAGACAGAGACAGAGAACAAGAAGAAGCACAGAGTGACAGCAGAGAAGATGCTGAGATAGATAGACAGCACAACAGGGAAGAGCAGAGACAAAGTTATAGTGGTGAGTTGTATCTCCAGTGTTTTAACATATTGTATTTGTTTTAAACATGAGCTGGTTAAAAAGGAGGAGGGCCATGTCTCGCCAGTCACTGGTACAGAAATTGTTGATAAATGCTGTACTGTGCTACCAATGTTATGTGTCAGCACTACTGCCTGTGTCTAAGTAGACTGTGTAGGGTCAGGGTGTAGGGTGTGTGTGTGTGGGGATGGGGTGTGTATGTGTATAGCTGGTAGCCCGCAAGTGTATGGGCTGGTGTGGATAAAATGCCAGGGCTGAATTCTTGTCCCAGTCCGCCCCTTAGGCTACGTGCAGGCTACAGCGTCTTGTGTGAATTCCTATGTGGATTATAATAAATTGACATATTTGTAGGGGGTAGATGTATTTGTCGTTAGGCAAAATCAGGTCAATTGTTTTATTACATGTTGAAGGCAAGCAAGAGGCAGAATAAATGATGTGTTTCCTCAGTGTTTGTTTGGCCAGCGGTTACAGTCACTGACTCTGGCACACATATGCCAGAGTCGGCATGGGTTCGAATCCGGCCCACTGCCAATTGACTCATGGATGATCGTCTATTTTTGACGCATTCATTCTGCATGCTTAAAGGGTTAAAACAGAAACATCTGGAAAGTTGACAGTTTAGCCATTCGTTCCGAGTGGTTAAGGTTAGGGCTATAGTTTGGGGAAGGCTTAAAGACAAAAGAAAAAAGACGTGCCTATGTATCAGTATTCTTAGAGCTCGGTAGAACATTTTGAACCGCCGCAGGTCATGAGTTCGCGCCCAGTGCTGTGCCTATGTTAGGCCCACAAGTTTAATTGCGTTTATATTAAGTAAAACGAATAGTCTCATAATTTACACAAAGAAGTGTTTCAGCCCTACGAAATCATCCTTTGATAGGTTCAAATGCATAAACATCCTGTCAGCTTTACGAAATGAAATATTAAAGCCACACAATACAGGCTTTCAATCCACACCAAAGACCAAAACTATATTGACAAATTATACATAGCCTAACTATAAAATGTGGACGAGCATCCACACTGGAGGAAAGTATCGTTCCACAGTATGCCTACATCTGTCAATCAACTGATGGCCCAAATCAGCTCATCAACTCAAGGAAACACAACCAGTAACCTTTGTAATGAATACTCAGGGAGAAAAAGGTGTAGATTCACACGCAGAGCATGGCAGGAATCGTGGTCACAGGCAGGCAATGGTCATACACAGGTAGGCAAACAGGCAGGAGAATCAAAACTAGGACTGAAGGCTAAAACTGGTTCTCACAAACGAGCTATAAAAAGGCTTAGTCGAGTCAAAACAAACAATACCTCACAAGGCACAAACAGAAAGAACTGAACTAAATAAGGAGCTGATGAGACCAGGTGAGTAACTAACGCAAGTGAAATCAATGAACAAAAATGAAAGACAGGGCTACGTTCAAGAACACAAAGAAACAGGGAACACAAGGTTGACTAAGAAAATAACTACAGAACCTTACAACCTATTATCGGTTTTCACACCTTTCATTATGTGACAATGGATAGGCTAAAGGGTAGCCTATGGAATGTATTGGAATATAATAAAATAACAAGGGGCCTATTGCAACCATCGATGGCAGTAGATTATTGCAATACACGCTAAATTTACCCGCACAGCTGATCTTAATAACAACCATTATTGGTCACCTTTACTCTGAACAACTTAGTCCTTTTTGAACAGACTAATGACATTGATCTATTTGACAAGCATTCCGTAGCCTACAATAGAAATAAAGTATTTAATCGTTTACCACGGCAAATTCACCGTGGCAATTTACCCAACAATTTGTAGCTGATGTTGGTGTAGCCTATTTGTATTATTTTATGTCATCCTAAAGTGTCTGTTATGGTAATATCCTATCAAAATATCCCTGGACTGTCCATCTTTGAAATGTGTAAATAAATCTCGTCAATCGGGGGGATTTAGTTATTTGTGCCAGAAGGGCGTGGGACGGAATCAAACTTATGCCGCTTGTGCGCTGAAGGCACAAGCAGCAACACTAACTGCTAAACCACCGTAGGCCACGATTGAACTCAATTTTGACCTCAGCGTACACTTGACACTTGTATGTTGTAGCCTAGTGGAGATCAATGTCTATCTTGTGTTATTAAGCTATATAAAACAACGGTTGTTGATGTGAATGGCTGCATTTCATGTACATTTTTGTACATTTGAATGTTGCGGTAATAGCACCTAGGCCTAGCATTTGAGCGAGCGAGAGAGACAATTATTTTGATAGTAAGCCCTGATCCCAATGACTCGACTGCCCCCGAATGGAGAGAAAGAGAACTGCTCTTTTTCAGGGACTCACAAGGCTCATTTGAATATCCTGATGCAGCAGGACAGTTCTCTGCGACAAAAGAGTGATCAGGTTAAGATCCGACATCTGTAGGGTTGTAAAGTGTAGCAATGAGTAATTACAATAGTTGTTACACTGTACTTACAGGAATAACCACACAGTATTGTAAAGTAGAGTTGTGTCTGGGCCGCATTTAACTTCAACCCCAACTGACCTATATTGCTAGTGTCACCATGGTAACTACAAAGATAAGACCATTCAACGAGCTAAAATAAGGCTCTGTGCTGTTGTTGCTGTTATAACTGTTAGTGTTGCTATATTGTTGATATGATGATGTCTTTCTCTTAGTCTTGGCACATGGCTTCCTGGTTGTGTAGAGTGAGAGCAATTGTACATGTTGATAGTATTAGCTTCCTTATAGAAAGGGGAAGTTTGGTGAGAGAGAGAAGGACAGACGGGCAGAAGTGGTTTGGGGTTGTAGTTACTTTGTTCAAGATTAAAACGTGTGTGTCAGAAAGCTACAACCGACTGACAGCGGAGGGGACTGACTCTCATATGGATTAACAAGGGAACACTTCATATCGAGGTCTATAGGCTGATGAACAGTGTGCTGTAAGTTCAGAGTCCCCCCCCATATAGGCTCATGTTAGTGCTGTCATCTTCACAGTTGGTAGATAACTGTTTATTATGACTGTACCTGTATGTGTGTGTATGTCCCAGCTTTATGACCGCATACACGTCAGCAGAACGTTAGATTTAAACGGGCATAATGCTATCTGTGCTTTCACTATTACTGAACTGTGGTGAGGTGAGGAGAGCACTCAGTCATGCCATTCATTGGAATAGGTTGAGCTGTCAGTCGTTGAAGTGAGTGGTGTGAGTGTGTATGCTTGCAAGCTCTGCTTACTGTTCAATCTGCATCCTGTTTTTCATAATTAGCATGAGGGGTGAAATATGATATGCTGGCAAGTCAACTGACATGTTTGGAAAGAAAAGTGTGTATTCATGCATTTAAGTGTTGCTTAATGTGTTGGTCATTCTAGGCCAGTGTTGGTTGTAATTTGCCTCTGTAGGGAAAGCAAAAGACAAATTGATTGTGGACTGTAAGGAAATAGATCAATAAAGTATTCTTCTTCTTCTTCTTCTTCTTCTTCTTCTTCTTCTTCTTCTTCTTCTTCTTCTTCTTCTTCTTCTTCTTCTTCTTCTTCTCATCCAGCTATCTCCAGACGTCCTCTTCACTGGCCATAAGCCTGACAGTGGCTGGGAGCTGGGACAGGTGAGATTTGAATTAAATTGAATTTACAGATGATTACAGGGGAAACAACTTCCTGGCATCAAACAAGGAACTCAAAGTACAGTTGATGTGTAAAACAACAATACCTACAGTATACAAACTAATTTCCCCATTGGGGCTATCAGAAGAAAGCAGTCTTACTTAGTTATCCTCTTCGTACCTACTGGCACATAGGCAGTGACAAGACCTCTCCAATTCTGATGATCAGATGTTCAGGAATTGAAGCTAAGCTGGGGCCAGGCTGCCAAACAGGCTTTAGAATGTCTGAGGCATTCTCATATGTTCAGATACTCTTTATAACACCAATCACGTATCCAGTTACACAATGTCAACTTGTGATGTCAGATGGTATGATGCACTCCAGTGTTACTGCAACATGTTGCCTCACAGTGGGGCAAGAATAGAGGCGGGTGCCTTGTTTCCCTGAACGCTTATCTAGCAGATTTGGCTCCAAAACGAATCCTCACCCACTCATCATGGGAAGATGGCACCCATCAAGATGGGTATTTATTTTGCATCTCTATGGCACAATCCCAGTGTTCTGGTCAAACGTTTTGCACTACATAGGAAATAGGGGGCCATTTGGGACAGACACTGCTTATGTCGTGAGTTGTGTGTTGGGTCGTGAGTTGTGTGTCATAGCCAGTGGCAGCAGCCTCCTGTCTCTCAGCCCATGTGAAGTGGAGTGAAACAAAGCTGATGGAAACAGAACTGGGCCAATGAAAACCTCTTAACCACTCCACAGTTAGTTTACCATCTGGCTCAGTGTCAACAGAGAATAACATTAAGGGAGTTCACTGTTCTGGACCAGTGACCTTGGGGTGTGTGTCGAGGAATGGCACAGTGTGTCTGTGTGAGCGACCCTGCCAAACATTTTACATTTTAGTCGTTTAGCAGACACTTTTCTCCAGAGCGACTTACAGGAGCAATTAGGGTTAAGTGCCTTGCTCAAGGGCACACCGGCAGATGTTTCCCCTAGTCGGTTCGGGGATTCGAACCAGCGACCTTTCAGTTACTGGTCCAACGCTCTTAACCGCTAAACTACCTGCTTCCAAACTCACTATGAGAAGGGATAGATCCATATCCAAAGGCTTTGATCAGGTTCTGGATAGCAAAAGATAGTCTGTAGAAAAAACACACAGCACACTTGGGAGTGTATCACCGTTTTGGGAGTCTTCTTTTCTTGCTGATGCCGTGCCTAATCCAGTAGTTCTCCATTTGGCAGAGGTATCTTGGTGGCGTGCATGTGAGGACCCCTCATCCATCTGCTCTCTAGTGACATAAGGCTGTAGCTCTGTTTATAATATATCCATTTGTCTCTTGTGACAGACTTTTAACATAGCTAGCCAGCGCACGCAATATTTTATTCTGGGTTCGAAAGTGATGTATCCATCAAACACAGTAGTCCAAGAGCAGCCTGGCCTCCGAGAGCAGCCTGGCCTCCTCTATGCACACACAAAGTGAATAACGTGTCTTCCCCTCTGTGTTGGTGTCCTGTAGAGTATGCAGCGATCAGTATCCTCAGACACCATCAGCACAACAGCCTTCAGTACAGGAGACAAGGAGGTCCAGGGATGTCACTCCGCCCTACTGCGTCATGACACAGAGGAGCTCAGCCACTTACGATCCATGATTCTGCCTGAAAACGGCAAGGTACTGTACACGTACGCACAGAGGCAGACAGGCACGTGCACACACACACACACACACACACACACACACACACACACACACACACACACAGGTGGAGTACACACACGTACACATGCCCACATGAATAAGCATACAAACAGAAAAACACAGGCGCACACAGGGGCACTAATCAGATGGTATGATGCACTCCAGTGTTACTGCAACATGTTGCCTCACAGTGGGGCAAGAATAGAGGCGGGTGCCTTGTTTGCCTGAACCCTTATCTAGCAGATCTGGCTCCAAACCTCAAAAATCTGAGGGAACACTAAGTATGTGAGGATGGCTTTGGGGTGGTCCGGAGGAGGGATATGCCCCCGGTCCGTAAGTAGGAGAATTTTGCACTTTTCAAACACATGAAACAGCCTTTTCCTGCAATCTAGAGCCATAATCATTATGATTAATTCTATGTCAAAAATTAGTATTTTTTCTGCATATCTAAGCATACCTCTTGAGCTGTCTGTATCCTCCTGACTGGTGGTTATTTTTTTAAAGAAACGATATATGCTTCTCTGCTTCTCTGCAAAAATGTGGGTACAATATTGAAAGTAATGTGAGTCTTATTCAGTACATTTAAGTTATTGCTTGGTTTTCTAAAGTCTACCAACCTTGCCAGCAGACATGCAAGTTAAGATAGTTAGACAAGCTAGCTACTCTAACTTGATCGATAGCCTGAAATTGTTTCTTAGTAACTAGTTATGAGGTTGGGAGATAGGGAACCTATCTGGGCTAGATAAAGCCAACTTCATAAAAGTTGCTAGGTGGCTAGTAATATAACAGAGAAACAACAACAACAATAAAACATGTTAAATTACAGGACAAATCTGAGGGGACATGACACCTCTGGGTGCACAACAGTGGAGGCTGCTGAGGGGAGGAGGCCTCATAATAATAACGTCTGGAACGGAGTAAATGGAATGGCATCCATGTGTTTGATGTATTTGATATCATTCCACTCATTCCACTCCATTACCACGAGCCCGTCCTCCCCAATTAAGGTGCCACCAACCGCCTGTGGTGCACACATACTCAAACGAATGCACGCAAGCATGCAGAAACACACATACAGACACAGACACTATATCTGTCCAGATCTAACAGTCTGTGTTGTTCCTAGCTGGGCCAGCAGTGCAGAGACTGCTCCTATCCTGTGACCAGTGTGGTGGTGGAGCCTCCCTCTCCAGACAGCAACGACAGCTCCACGCCGGTGAGACTCACACCTTCTACCTTCCTCCTCCATGTCCCCGTCTCCACTGTCCCAGTTGTCCCCTGTCTCCAAAGGCCACCTGCCTCACCCACTGCTACTGCCGCCACTATCTCATACCCCACTCTACCCTCCTGCCCCATCCACTGTCCCCATGTCTCCACTGACCCTAATGTTCTCACTGCTAGTTAGCTAGCACTCTAATGTCTCTATAACACCATAAACTCTCCCCGTCTCGCCCATCCCCAGGAGCTGGAAAAGGCAGGTCTGCTGAATAAGACCAAGATAGCAGAGGGAGGCAGGAAGCTGAGGTAAGACAGGCTCATCTTGGAGGGATTGATGTTAATACTACATATAAGATGGAGTTTTTCCTCAGTCCCAGAAGTTTTTCCTGACCATTCGACTTGGTGTATGTTTTAGGAAAAACTGGAATCCATCCTGGGTGGTTCTGGTTGGGAATAGTCTGGTTTTCTTCAAGGATCCCAAATCTCAGACCCCCTCCAGCTGGGTAAGACAGTGTTATTCACCTTGAAACACATAAATAAATGTTTTATAACATGATAACTACAGTTAACAATATATTAGTCTCTCGTGACAGACTGTTAATATACCGTTGCTGTCTTATGAAAACCTCGTAACTCAATTTTTGCCCAATAATTTGTGCGGGGTGTATTGAAAGCAGTAACTCCCCTCAATGTGTATTTCATGACTCTAGTACCAAAAACATGTATTCAAAACAGCTTCTGAAGTTTCATAATTGTTTGTTCGTAAAAGGGAGTATATGGCCATTTTTCAATTTCCTGAAAAGTTTGTGTTTGGAGATGAGGTTTTTATCCGACAGCGACGATAAATGATTCGCTGGCCAACTGTGGTTCTGGGTTCCGAGAGTAAAAAGTGATCACTCCTAATAATGATTGTGTGCGTGTGTTTCTCTCCAGAAACCAGGGAACAGTTGTCCAGAGAGCAGTGTAGACCTGAGAGGAGCTCAGCTACAGTGGGCCAACGACCTGTCCAGCAAGAAGAACGTCTTCAAGGTCAGATACACACCAGGAAGTAGGAATGGAATGAGTCACTTACTTAGCATATCCCCATTCCTCTACCTTTCACAATGTCCCTCAAACCACCATAATTTCAATGACATTTTTAAGACACATTTTTATTTCACCCTGTATTTTAGGGAAGTCAAATGTGGCTATTTTAGTCCCACTGAGAGAGAACTTCTCAAGTTGTTTTCTGTGAAAAAGCATTCTCACCTCCTCTTGAGAGGAAGCTCAGTCGGTGACTGTGTTTTGTAGCTGTGTGCACCAGGGTTCGAGCCAATTCAATTTCAACTCAGTCAATTCAATATGCCTTAAAAATTCCAGTTCAAGAATTTAAAATTACCATTCATTCTCAATGCAATTTTTTCAATTCCTGAATTTTCATTTAAATTAATTTCCCAAATTGACTGAATGGAAATTTAATTTTGGGAAGTAGTAGCATACACTACAAGAGGTACTACAGTACTAGGAGTAGTGTTTGATTTGGGACTAACTCATGGTATTTTGTCTGTCTGTGTGGTAGCTGAGGACGGTGACAGGGAATGAGTTCCTACTGCAGTCAGAGACAGATTCACTGATTAGAGAGTGGTTCAGCACCATCCAGAGTGTAATCGACAGGCTGGTGAGTCTCACTTTGTGTGTGTGTGTGTGTGTGTGTAGGGGTGGGGGTCCTTTTTTATTATCAGAAACCAACTCATGGTACATAATAAAGACATCTGGCACCAGTTGAAATTATCTTCTCTGCTGTGTAGAACCGTGAGAATCCTCTGGACAATGTCCTAATGTACTCTCTGAGGAAGGCGGGCAGTGTGGAGATGTTGGACCAGAGTGGAGACGAGGAAGATAGTCGAGGGGGATCTAAAGCATCACGTGAGTCTCTCCTCCATCCACTGCTCCAAGGGTGCTGTTCTTGTGCTGTGGCTGACCATGTGCTTCCTCTGGTGGTGTGTGTGAGTGTCTCAGGGGGTTGGGTAGAAAGCAAACCCTCCATCTCTTTCTCTCATTCTCCCTCTCTCCCCTCTCTCTCATTCTTTCCCGCCCGCTGCAGTCCCTTGTTCTTCTTCCAACCTGGAGAGCACAGAGAGGAAGCGTGTTCGGAGCAGACTGAAGAAGCTCATCCTGAAGAGACCTCCACTACAGATCCTACAGGAGAAAGGACTCATCAAG